>NC_048422.1:1806136-1815084 GCF_013103735.1 Etheostoma cragini
GTCCCTAATACTGTATCTGAAGTCTCTTTTATAGAGACCTTAGTGGTCCCCTAATACTGTATCTGAAGTCTCTTTTATCTAGACCTTAGTGGTTGCTGTTTCTTCACTATTCATTCATAAAACCTACCAAATATCAAAACAGAAATCTTTGAAAGACATTTGTTTCAGTAAGTATTTGAACCTTATTGTTCCAAACAAAAGTGACATCTATGGGTCCCACTAAAGTAACACAAAAGGTGTTTTATTTTACAGAAGGTGGATGCAGTGAAAAATACCACACTAGTCACACCCGAATAATGCTTTTAAAAAAAAAAAAGGCTTTCCAAATCTGAACACAAGAAAAAGACAAAGCAAACAGAACAACAGAAGTCAATCAGTGGCATTAGAGAAGTTACATTAGCTGTTAAACCGCAACCCCCTCACACCCTTTACACCAAATAACCCTCATTTATAATAACACTACAAAAACACTTAGTTAGTCCAAAGGCACTTTCTCGTTTTCACTTGTCCCTCAGTGGGCTCAGCTGGCTCTGATTCAGAGTGATTATAGTGTGGGACGGAGGCTGCAGCTTTGTATGTTTTTGCCCATTTAGCACTAATAAATTAATGTTTTACACCACCCATTTTCCCTCCAGGTGGTTTCCATTATGGGCGCGCAATAGCTAATATCTTCCATTACATTATGTGCAACAACCACATGAAAATATCTTGTTTTTGGCTGAATTAAATAACCCTAATATAGATACCAAAAACTACACACGTTAGAGAAAGTAAGCATTATCATTTTTTTTTTTTACCAACATGAACCTTTGAACTTCTTCCAACAACAGCAACAGAACGAATAGTGCTCTCCAAATTATCCTTTATTTATTTATCTTTTTTTATCTCTTTTAAATTTTCTTATTTTTGAATTTTCTATTTTTATATAGATTTTTGAATTTTCTATTTCTATTTTTTAATTTTTTTTTCTTTTTACAACGCTTGAGAAATAATCTTTCCCTTGTCCGTCCGTCCCCCGGGCGGCTCACAAAGCCAGCTCCAGCAACAGCCTCTCCTTTTCCCGCTGCAGCTCCACGATGCTCTGCTTGTTCTGCTCCAGCCGGTCCTCCAGCCACTGCAGCAGCGGCCCGCTCACCGCCGACATCTGGCTGCACAGGTTCTTGGTGAACACCGAGCCGTTGTGGATCTTGGTGACGGGGTCCAGGTGCGCCAGGCTGTGGATCTTGCGGTAGGTGTCTTGCTCCTCCTGACACAGGATCCGCGGCAGCTCCACGGCCGACTCCAGGCACACCTTACCGATGGCTTCGCGGGGCACGACGTGGATGGGGATCTCCACGCGCTCGTACTCGGAGCCCTTCTGCGCCTGCACGGACTGGAAGCAGGTGTACAGCACCCGGCCCGTCTTGGTGTTCTTGTCCTCTATGAAGCAGGAAAAGATGAGGCCCACGAAGCACTGGTCCAGCATCTGGTACATGGCCTGGGTCCTCACGTCGACGTGGGAGGGCCACACGGTGATGTGCGGATGGGAGTGGTACCAGCCGACCACCCGCATCGGCCTGCCGGTTATGTCGGCCAGCCTCTCCGCCTCTGTGGAGGCCGCGGACAGTTGCTCGGGGGAGATCTCCACCCGGTCCTTCCTCTTGTCCGAGCGCCGGAGGATGATGACCGAGTAAATATGGACGATACGGCTGAGTTCCACTTCTCCGATGCACAAACCCATCACCTCTTCTTTTTCTGTGCTTAACGCGTGATTCATACACACCAGAAAGGCGTCTGACTCCAGGTGGACGGCGCTCACCGCCATTATGCGGTCAAATTAAATTGGATAGGTGCAAAACGTAAACATATACGGGAGCAGCGGCAGGTTCACTTCCGTGTTCAGAAGTGCTACACACAAACATTCCGTGGTGCTGCAGCCGGGCTCTTCCATCGACTGAAGGTTCCGCTTAATTTTCAAGCGTTGTAAAAAAAGGTTTTAAAAGGAAAAACTAAAAATTCAAAATTAAAACATAAAAAATTTAAATTACAAAAATTAAACATACAAATATAAAAAAAATTAAAATTAAAATAAAGTCGATAGGCCTACATATTTTCATCGATGCAGCTGTTGATTCTGTCTGTGTCTTCATGTTATGTGTATGTAGACATGTAAATCATATGGTTATTTGGGTAAAATAGTTTCTGTCTGAATCCACTGTGATTCTAGTATATTAAAATTAATGCTAATCAAAATAATAGGCTACACATTACCAAAGGACAAATGTCCACTGCAAGTACAAATCAAGCATTCAAACGGAATAATGTAGCCTACTTGAGTAACACAAGTAAAAGTCTTCATCAAGCAGCACAATAACAAATGCCAGTGTCATATTATAAATGCTATTATGAATGTTATGAATAAAGTGAAGCATTTTTAATGTAGTCTACTTATAGTGTGTTGCATGTACAATCTACAGCTGTCAAATTCATATTTTCAAAAGAAGGCTATAGTTGCCTCCGAAGTGTAGGCTACTTAAAGTGACTATATGTAACATTTCAATGTTTCTGAAGCTTACATTGAAAAGAACTCTATTATGATGTAGTTTTTATTAGTTTAATTAGTATTGTTGTAATTGTAGTTGCTCCACATTATGTACCCATACAAGTACAAGATGAATTTATTGATTTGTACTTTATTTTTAATAGAGCTTTGCGCTACTAAGGGTCACTGGCATTGGGGCAAAAATCAAGTAGGGGGAGAGAAGTTTATCATTATTTTATGGATTTTACAAATGTCAGTTTGGCAGATGCGCCCACTTTGCTTGCAGCCGGATCCGAATCCCTTGGTGACGTCATGCCGTGAACTCGACTCACATCGGGTAGTGACACCTGGTTTAGCCCACGATACATCCAAACTAGGCCAAGTTACCGTATGCTACACTTGAAATACAACAAGGCATCTGTTAAGTATTCTGTTATTGCATCTGAATGGTTTTCTGTCCGCGCAAAACATTCATCGCAACTACATGACCTTGTAACGCTAACTCAGTAATCTAAAGTGGGCAACACAGCGCCATAAAGAAAATACCAGTCATATTACTATGTGTACGACAGCTGATGTTGTAAAAACACAACTGATTTGTCCACAGCGGCCTCCACAATCAACACATGATGGAAGTTACTGTACATAAAGCCACTTTCAGTACAAAAAACTCTAAAGTCACGATTTTAAGGCTGTTGCTTTAGGTTGTCAATGTTTTTAGAGTGCGATGACATATTAAACTTCATGATCAGGGATGCCAAATGGACAATATAAAGTTTATTTGCAAAGTGCAATACGTCACATAAAAGAAAGGAACACAATAAGTAAGGGCTTTGCAAAGAACAAATATTTAAATACATAATAGTGCAATGAGTGCACTGTCTTTGCTCTGCCCTTCAGCTGTATATTTAAAGTAAAGTATAAGTAAGTAAAGAGTAAAGTATAGTTTAGTGAGTTTCTGCAAATACTGTGTCTTAGATGACTGTAAATGCAACCATAAATCAATTGATGACTTTTTTCCCCCCTTCATAATAAATACGTACGGGAACTAAACATTATTCATTACACATTCGATCCAGATTGTTTCTAACCCTTCACATGAATCCGAAATCCCAAAGGAAGAAGAGCAGCTGCAATAAACATGGCTTCATGAAACCCATAATGTCTAAGATGATAAGGGTTATACGACCCTGGTTTATAGTTGACTCGAATAATAAAAGACAGTGTCCGATCGAATCATGAAGAAAAAGCAATGCTTGTTATTAATCATTACCATGAGGCAAGTTGTGAAAGTTTGTTCCGATCCATGACCTCTGACGCAGACCCAGCTTTCTGTCACCAGGCCCTACATTATGGGCCAATATCTTTTTATAGTCTCCAGATTTCATGATTCCTTGCACCCAGTCAATGCAACCAGTGCCAGAGGCAGCAAAACAACCCCAAAACATCCTTGAACCTCCACCATGTCTGACTGTAGGTACTGTGTTCTTTTCTTTGTAGGCCTCTTTCCGTTTTCTGTAAACAGTAGAAGGACGTTTTAGGCTTTGCCAAAAAGCTCTACCTTAGTCTCATCCGTCCAAAAAACGTTCTCCCAGAAGAATTGAGGCTTAATCGGGTACAATTTTGCAAACTGCAGTCTGGCTTTTTTATGCCTCTGTGTCAGAAGTGGGGTTCTCCTCGGTCTCCTGCCGAAGCGCTTCTTCTCACTCAGATGACGACGTATGGTCCGAGCTGACACTGATGCACCCCGAGTCTGCAGGACAGCCCGAATTTGCGTGGAAGTTGACTGAGGTTGTTTATCCACCATTCAAACTATCCTGCGTTGCATTCTTTCATAAATTTTTGATATTTTCCCACAATTTTGCTTCTTACGTCCTCAGACAATTTTCGACTCTTTCTCTTCTCCATGCTTGGTGTGGCACACACAGGCACACGACACAACGGTTGAGCCAACTTCTCTAGACTCTAACTGGCTTCAGTTTGGATTTCTACATTGCCAGCACCTGTTACTTGCCAGAGGTGAGTTTAAATGAACATTACATGCTTGCAATGGAGTTATTTACCCACAGTTTAAATAGGGTGCCAATAATTCTGTCCAGTCCATTTTGGTAGTTTTGTGTAAAATGATGTCAAATTTGCTTTCTTTCTTCTGCTTTTTTGTGCTTTTCCAATGCACTTAAAGGTAATAAACATGTGTATACCAAAACATTTGTCATCAACACTTTTCTGGGCGAAATGGTACGTTTTGTCCATGACTGTATCATGGTTATTATGGTGGATTACCACGGTGTGTAAACCCTGTGTTCAATCTTTCCCAGCTTCATCTGAGTCTCCTGAAGTTGCACAGTGTAGCCTCCAACGTGCATTTTGGAAGTTGGAATGGTGGCAGGAGGAGGAGACGACAACGCTCAGGACATTTATCCCCCCCCCCCCCCCCCCCCCCCCCCCCCCTAAGTGGACTGAGTCTGAAGCATGGACATATTTTGGTTATGATAAGATAGTTATGCTGTGTGCGGAACGTGCAGGGAAAAAAAGCTGCTGCTAAAGGCATTGAATGCACTTTTAAAAACACCGCGATAATACTGAAAACTGATCATTTGTCACAATCCATCTGAAACATGCAACAGGCAGGAATGTTTTTAATGTACAGACAAGGACTATAAAGCTTCAGTTCAACCAAGCCCAAAGTATGGAGGATACAAGACAAACAGGTGTTTTTTGCAGGACATGTTGTAACCTTATTGTTGTAACACATCTGTTTGTTTTTGATTCAGCACGAGGCCCTAATACGACAGAGTCTCCATGTTTCCTGAGAAACTGGATTTCAGAAACATGACACGCTGTAACCACTTTCATGTCTCCACGGCAACAGGTCGTGGTAAAAATCCTGAATGTGGCTTGACATCCGCATATGCAAGACCAAATGTGAGTTAACGCACACACACACAGTGCCACGTACTTTGTGGGGACATTGGGGACATCATTGACTCAATGCATTCCCTAGCCCCTTACCCTAACCTTACCCATCCCAACTAAATGCCTAACCTTTAGGGCGAGGGATAGACAGGACAAAAAGACAGGGAAAGACCATAGACCGTTAATAATAAAATCTGGCTGCTTCTATGGGAATTTAACATAGGGGGGTGTATACTTAGGCCCCCTGTATTTTAAGAAAGAAAATGTATTTATTTACGATACATTGTATATTCACAAAGATAATTGGTGTCCTTAAAGGTTGGATTTTACCTCATTTTTTGACTTTTTAGTCAACTTTACCATGGGTATGTAAACCCATGAGTTATGAGTACAACTGTACAAAGGACAAAGTCGTTATCTAGTATCTCCACAGAATACATAAAGTCAATTCTACCAGCTATTTGAATATAAACAAAGCAGGTCGTGTAGCGTACGGTGTCATCGTTATCTGAGTTCCTCACCAGCTTTCAGAAGTCGGCACAACTCGGTGGACTGATCCGGGTGTTTGGCCTGCTCAGTAACCTGGAATGCTGTCTCAAGCATCTCAGAGGCCGTTTCAGCACCGAACAAAGTCTTGGTCCAACTGTTGATCATACATGCGAATTCATTAAATGTCAACGGTGAGTGCATTAGTAATGGCCTGCAACCAACACAGGGAAAGACTGGACCTTGAATAAAAGATGCTTAACTCACTTGTCCGTTGACATCTAAAAGACGGGGAAATATCTTGAAGACATCTGTGGGGTTTTTTTGCGGGTCATGCACTTGTTCCTGGCGATGTTGGAAGGTCACCTTCATCTTCTGAAACCCACCAGCTTCATCAGGACAGTGAACCAGGAATGATGTAGCCTCCCGGCACGCATCACCATCAAGCTGCTGAGGTGCTGCTAATCTTTGCCGTTGTTATTAGTTTATAATATATAATATATACTATGTAACTGATTGTAAATATCAAGCAGTGACAGGAAATGAAGCTGTTTCCTAGCAACCTCTTTCCAGTATATGGGTCTTTGGAAAATCATCTCGGCATCATGTTGCACAAATCCGATTTGATTAATCTTTTTTTGTTGTCGACCTACTCTGTTTTTGCGTGAACTCGCGTTTAAACCTCAGTTTGGCAGACATTGTTATGTTTCATGCCAAGATGAAAAAATATATTTAATGAAGGTTTTTTATTAATCCTTCATAAGGCATGCTGATCCATTGCAGCACACATCTGCATATTTGACCATCTAATTCACCGTCTTGACATCATTCTGCGGTTGATGAATCAGTGCTTTGAGTTAGAAAAAATGTAATATCTGGGTTCTTAATATATGATCAGATTTGCTGAAAAAAAGTATATTGTCATATACTGCAACCCTCAGAAAAGAGCATTGCATTTTTTTTCTCTGCTCCCAAAAAAACCCCATGTCTTTCTTTTTAATTCTAATATTTTATTTAGTCATGTACAGTATCAGGATTGTTTGTGTTTCCACCTGTTGAACATTTAGGCCACGGTGAACGAGGAAGTAATCAGTCGGCGCTAGGACCCCGTTGGCTCACATCTTTTCAGGTTACACGGTGACATACACGATGCTGCCTTCACACGCTGCAGGACACATCAGCTTCACATTTCGTACGTATCGTGTGGTGACTTTTATGTTTGTCAAAGAGTGCATTTTCAGCAATCAACCAATATAAAACTAATTAGTGAGTGCATGTTAAAGAGAACAATGATTTCCATCAGTTTTGAAAATACAGCATTTATAGTCCACAAAATGTATGATATTGTCAAGAAACCTTTTTTTTAAAAGCAGTTTCATTTTTTTTTCTTTTTAATTAATACATTTTTGAAGAAACATTTGTGGGGTAGCTTATGCTACTTTTCCCAGCAAGTATTGGAAACAAAGTTATTCTTGAACAAAGTTGCATATAGAGTGCAGGAATTAGCCTAGGCCGACTACGTTGCTATTTTTATGTGCTGTAGAAAAGCATATTCTATCTGAAAATCTGAATCACCATTAAAATAATTCAGAAATTGACAAATAAACAATTAAGGATTATTTCACACATTAAAAAAAAAATTAAAAAAAGAAGTTTTAACCCTTTTTGCCAAAATTGAAAATCAACACGCTTTTTTATCGATGTTTTTAACTTTTTCTTAAATTTGTGTCCCTTTTTTTCAATGTTTGTTCCTTTTATTGTTTGCAACGCTACTTGACACTAACTTATTGACTTTAGTTTTACAGTTATTTTTGGAATTTATGGTCAATAAACCTCATCTATAGGAAATTATACCTAATGTTTGAGTTAGAAAAGCAGAAATTAGGAATTATTGAGACTAAAATTAAAGGAATGGATGTTGATGATAATCACAGACTGGAATATGTCAACTTTTACTCAATACTATTTCAAAAACACTTCATTTTGGTTTCAAATACTATAATATTAAATAAGACGCCCCAAAATTAATGAAAATAGAGATTTGTACTTGCCAAAGAGCGTTGTGTGGAATCAATCATAGGATAATGGGTCAATTTGACCCGAGGACAACATGAGGGTTGTTACTTTAACAGCAGCATTAAATCATCAGAAGCACATAGCTGAGAAATACGAGTTTCCGAGGAGTCCCTGAATGCTCCAAGAGCGTCCATCCTCCACCCCTCGAGGAAGCGGAGCGCCATCCATCAGACTCGTTGCAAACAGAAGTAGTCGCTACTCCCGAGCGCTTACCAGGCGGCACTCCACCGAACACTAACCCGGGGTCGTCACGTCGAGCTCCGGCCAGGCTCGGTGGTCTCTGGCGGGTTTCCCCTCTCCTTCAGAACTGTGGCAGAGATGCGAAGTCTCGGAGGAGGAGGAGACCAACTAGCCGAGCAGCAGCAGCAGCAGCAGCAGCAGCAGCAGCATAACACACCTGCGACGAGGATCTGAGTTTGTTTCGATAACGTCAAAGAAAGGTAAGTGTCAAAGGAGAAGAGAAAGAGATGTTCCCGGAACATCCTCCGGGCTCGGTTGGGCTTTTTGTTCATTGGTGCGTTTCGGCGTTACTTGCCGTTTCCAGCATCAGTAGACGGCTGGCGGTATGAGTCATAGCCCGTCGCAGGGCTGCTGGAGGATCGGCTGAGGAGCCTCCAAACCCACAGTCCTCATCAGTGCTGTCTAGGCAAAGGACGCGTGTGCGTGCGCGCGTGTGTCTTGCCATGTGTTGGTAGTTGGAGGACGTGTGCGTGTGGGAGCGCGTGTGTGTGTTTGTGACTTGCCTTGTGTTGGTAGTTGGTGTGTGTGTGTGTGTGTGAGAGTGAGAGTGAGTGAGACTTGTCATATGTTGGTAGTTAGAGTCTGTGTGTGTGTGACATGCCCTGTGTTGGTAGTTGGAGTGTGTGTGTGAGTGTGTGTGAGAGTGTGAGTGAGAGACTTGCCATGTGTTGGTAGTTGTAGGGTGTGTGTGTGTGTGTGTGTGTGTGAG
>NC_048422.1:1815184-1866981 GCF_013103735.1 Etheostoma cragini
TGTGTGTGTGTGTGTGTGTGTGTGTGTGTGTGTGTGTGTGTGTGTGTGTGTGTGTGTGTGTGAGAGACTGTGACATGTAGGGCTGCATGCACGATTATGGCCCAAATGATAGTCACGATTATTTCGATCACGACTACTTGTTGATTTTAACCAAAACAAATCTTATCGTCACAGAGGCTCATGGATACATGCCCCGTCTGCAGTGACTCTGAGGACCCCCCATGGGTCCGGACCCCCATGTTTTAGGTCTCTCCTCTAAGCCTGTCTGTTTCCATTGTGGCATCATGGAGAGTCTGGCTGCTGTGGCCCCTTGCAGTGGTGTAAGGGGTCCAGTGTTGTATTTTATTCCGTCAGAGCACCTTATTTATCTGTGCATGTCCGAAACATGTATTTGTACTTGGAGAATGTTTCTTAAATGAATGCTCTCTGTCCACAGGAACGCTGTGTTTTTTTTGGTTTTAAAAAGGTTTATTTAAAAAAAAAAGATACTCATCAAACAGATTTAGGTTCAGGGGAAAAAAGGCCCCGGCTTTTTATTTGAGGAATTACGGTATGCAATAATACAGTCAAAGATATTTTCAATGAAAAAAGGCATATCAATAAACTAAACCTGACTGGCCCTTGATGGGATTTTTACTTTCCAGCGTGGCCCTTAGTGAAGTTGGGTGTGACAGCCCTGCTGTAAACTGTAATGAGTGTCTCTCCATGCCATAGGCAGGATCGTAGGGTATTTGTTGCCCCATAAATCAGTTTGTGAGGAAAGATGAAAGGAGCAGGAGTAATTACTGGAAGCAGCTTTTATTAGTTTGGTAATGCGCTCGCCGTCCCTTGACCTGCATGCTGGCAGCTTCGTTGTTTAACATCTCCAGTGTCCGTTCCAAGTTGATTGCTCTCTGACGGACTGGAAATTCCACATTGCTTGTGGGGCTGTTATTAGTATTCACTGAAGACTTCCTCAAAATTGCTATTCATTTCATGATAAATTGTGGCTGCCGGATGGACATGCACATTGAAATGGGTTTTTTTTCCACTTTTTGTCATGTCCAAGTGCTAATGCTGCGTTCATGTCCTGTCAGCTTTATCGTTAATATGAGCTCTCCACATGGAGGAACTTTTGACTCCGAGGGATTTTAATAGCCATTTGTTTGATTTTAAAGGCTTATTCTGTTCAGAACACGTGAACTTCGTGATAGTGAAGTTAAGATATCCGAGAGGCTAAATCCATTCAGATCACGGATCATATACAGTCTGTCGTTTATTAAAATCAGCATCAGATCGCATGCAGAGCTACTCTGTCCAGCTGATCTATGGGTCTAATTACATTTTATAAAATCGGAACCCCCCTCCTGTCAAACTATCTACGCATGTTCCGGGCCTGTAGGCCTTTCATGCCATAGTCATTTAGTTTTCAAGAGGTGCCTCAGCCGTTTCCATGGTAATGCTAGAACGTCTAGCTGTACTTTTGAGCTTTATCGAGGGGGAGTGACAGCCTGTGAGAATCCAGGTCGGATGTGTTGCTGTTAGGGTTCTCTGTGACCTTTTTAACTCCGGGACGGCTCTCTCTAAACAGTATGGCCCTTTCCTTTGTTGCTCTCTGTCTCTGCCTCTCTCTCCTTCCTCCTGCCACCCACCTGCAGTGTATTGACCGGAAGCAGCGGGATCCAGCCTTCCTAAGATGATTAATGCATAGATAAGATTGCCGCCTGAAAAGCAAGTCCCTGACTGCAGTAACACTCTTCCAAGTCAAGCATGTGTGTGTGTGCTTGCCAAATTGAGTTTTAGTGATAAAGAAGCTGCTTGTCGGCAATAATCTGGTTGAGGTAAAGCTCAGTAGCCAGTTTATGTGGAATAACCAGACTGTAACAAGTTCATGGAGACGGTACTTCTGCCGTACTGCAGTTCCCCTCAGTTGTCCAGAGATTTATTGCGTGGAGGTTCATTGATTTGAGTTTTATGGCTGCAACATTTCAGATTTGGTTCACACTTAACTCTCATCAGTTTTCAGAGAAAATGCTGTGATAAACCACCTTTACACTACCTTCTTAGCACCAGCCACAGTTAGAGACTAGTTGATGACCATAGTGTAGCATTTAGGAGCTTAAAAGGTATTTGCCTCCGTAGGAGGTGACCAAAACAGAGCTTAAAGGAAAAGGGAATCTGGTGGAAACCAACTGGAGGCTATTATATTAGCTATATATTGCTCTCTGTCTTCTGATTGTGTAAACTGTTTGCTAACAAGTTTGAATTTACAATAGTGCTGTACAAAATGTATTTTTTACATTCAACGTTTTTATTAAGATTTCCGAGCCGCAAGATGTCTTAGCTTAGCTACAACCACATAACGCTACCTGAAATGCTTCTGCAGCGCTTAAGAATGTGTGATTCCATGGGGTTGTAGTTCTTTCCATTGCTAGTAGTATAATTAACTTTATAACTACAAATGAGACCAACATGCAACTTAAATTGCAGCCAATGAGCTTTGTGTTATTGGTGCAAGTCTCTTTTGGCTTGTAGCACAGACATAAATCCCTGAAGCTGCAAATCCCTAAATCTCGCTAATGTTGACGTTAGCTAGCTGCTAGGTGTTACTAGCGATTTCTAGTCTGTGACATATTTTGGGCTCTATTTAATAAACCTAACCTGTAGTAGTACACAATTGTATGTGTATTGTTTTGAATACTATGTTTGGGATTACTTAACGTTAACTATTTATGTACTTCAGAGGAGCGTGGCTGGTCGTCATAGCAGCAAACTACCGTGGCCGAGCGTGTCGCTAGCAGTGGTGACGCAATGAATAGTGACGATTCTCTCTGACCAATCAGCAGTCTGCAGGCTTTCACGTGCCCTTTTGATATTGCCTCAGCTCCTTTGGATCCTGGCTTGAGGTGGCTTCTTTATGCACATCAATACAAGTTTTTACCTAGGGTGCCCAAACTTTCATACCCCACTGTAGAGTAATAGAAATATTTTTTTTTTCATCCCACTTAGATTGGTAAAAGTTGAAATGCACTGTGCTGTTTTGACACTGTGAAGTTGCCATGATACATGATAACACAAACTGAAAACTAATGGAACCCTGTGTGCTGTGTTAAGCTTCCTGTAGTGGTTGTAGTCCTTTGGTGTGAGACTGGAGATGCTCTGACACATTCAGGTTAACAAGTTGATCTCAAGTGTCTCGCTGAGTTTAGCCAGTCGGTTTGCCTACTTCACAGCCAGATAAGCAGGGGAGGGGGGTGAGGGAGCGACATGATGACACTTCGGAGGACACTGAAGACTTGACAACCGTTCATACACACACTCAGACCAAGTTCAACACATGGTATTTAACTGTGGAGCATAGTTTATGCAAAATTTCCACAAGTAAGTGTGGCGGTGCTTTGAAAAATGGTGTCCGGATCCTAAATTGTGACCAATCAGTAGGGGTGGGGGGGGGGGAAATCGATCCAGCATAGTACTGCGATAGTTTCTGCGTCATTAGAAATACGGGAAAAAAAGTCATACATTTCAGTATATCGCGGAATATTGCAATATGCTTAAAATCGCAATAAGATCGTATCGTGGCATAAGTGATGATATTGTATCGGGAGTCGTCGGGTCCCCCCCCATAGGCAAAACAGAATCTTGATTCGTATTTGACCACCCCCGCAAAATGGCATTCAAAAATGCTCTTTATTTTCTGTCTTGAAAATCTAGATAAATATTTGACCAGTTCAAATCCTGTCTTCCACCAACAATAGCTTGACGTTTGTTATCGCCAAACTGAACCAGAGGTTTGGTGAGGTTTTTAGCCCGAGGTTTAGGATGCCCGAACTAATACTAACTTATTAACTTTACAGTTATTTTTGGAATTTCTGGTCAATAAACCTCATTTATAGAAAATGATACCTATTGTTTGAGTTAGAAAAGCAGAAATTAGGAATTTTGACAACATGAGGGTTAACAATTGAACAAGCTAAAGTTGCATTTTGTACACAGTAAACGTTTGTGTTATTGTAGAATGTGGATAAATCCAAAAGCTTTAGTATTATGTTTGCATGTTACATTTCTAAAAGTTTTCCCGTTTGTGGGTATGACTGTAGGAATAATAATGGGCTGTTCCGGACAGTAAATCAGCTCAGAAGTACTTTCTCTCCCCTCAGCTGCCACGTTTATGTTGTAAATACCAGGATTACAGCTTGTCATGATGTAGAGCTTTTAATGATGAAGGCTGCTGTTGTTTTAGGTCGCACTGTTCTCTAAGGCGTCTGTAAGATGGATGCTGTTTTACTAGCTCTGCAGAAGTTACTGGATAACATGAAACTGTCGTCTAAATGGAAATCTTTTCTCGACAACCGTTCGTCCGATCGACTTTACACTTGGTGGGTAAATTGCTCAGGGCCCTCGGATGTGCGCTGTCCACTGTGAGACATACGGGACAGATTTATAACTGTGTAGTGTATTGAGAGGGGACCTCTTTTAACTCTTTATAATTTAGTAAAACATTGCTCACTTTATTCATATTAGATGTTATGGTGGCCTTCTGGGGTAAGATTTAAGAACAATTCCCTCCAGGTGGACCATGGAACATTAGTGGGTGTTTTGGCAGTTATTGTAGGATTAAACCAAATTTATGCCGTAGTAAGGGGGGGGAGGGATTTTAGGACTATATTGACAGGATAGCTACAGACAGGAAATGGGAGAAAGAGGGGAAATGATATGCTGGACTGAGCATGACCCTAACTAGAGCCCGACCGATCTTTAAGGTCGATAGGATACAAATATATTTGGTTATTTAAATCCGATATTCCAATTATATATATTTTTTTAAATCCCAAAAATGCGTAACAAAACAAACAGATTGCCCTAACATAAGTTATTTGAGTTGTCACTAAAATACTGTGATAGTTGGTTTTGTCATCAAAATATATTAAAGTTCTGATAAATAAAATGTATAAAACGACAAACTTAAGATATGAGACATAAAGTCCTTTGAACAAAAAAAAATGACAAAAACATACGGGGACGTTGTAGAGCGCCCTCTGGTGGACAAACTATGCTACGGCAACACTCATAATTCAGCATTATAAATTATGTTTTTTTTAATTTTTTTAATCGGCCATTATAAATGCCAATACCGATTTATATCGGGACGTGTCTAATATTGGCGATAGTCTCATCGCGATATTGATACAACATTGATATATTGCCCAGCCCTACTCAGTGTTGCCTGCACCGATTCGGGTTTTTCAATCGAAAGTACACACACATTTATAGCAATAAAGATTAACGTAAAAAATTGTCTGGCTTGTAGCATAATATTGGGATGTAAAAGGTGAGTTAGTGCAGTCCAATCACACTGGAATGGTCTTTGAAGGCGTAGTTTCTGTTCGTATATGTAACAGGTTGCGTGTCGCTGATTAATAATCCTCCTAACTAGGAACTTTATTAAATTCTTAATCGAGAGGATGAAAGCTTCTGATCTGATCAGCCAGGACGCTGAGATTGTTTTTTTGGGAAGAGCTGACCATGAATTAATAAACTGGAACGTAATGAGATCTATATGTCACTGCCAAGAATGCACCATGGGACTAAACACACTCTGTACTAGTGTATCTGTTTCTCTTATCTTTCATTTATTCTCTCTATTTTCTCCTTTCTGTCTTTAATGTTGTAGACATCTTTTGCTACTAGAGAATCAAAGGCAAAATTATCCCCCAACCACTTATTTCCGTTTTGTCTTCATTTCATTTCTACCTGTACTGTACACCTTTTATCTTTCACATAAGGGGACTTTTCTCAAATGTTTCAGTCAATTTTCTGGCTTTCTGTAGCCTCTTTTGACAGATTATTGACATTTTATTTTATAGGGGAGCAGCAGGGGCTCCACCAAAATTATTGTGGAACATGTTGTTGTGGAACAAGTATAAGCTACAGTATGCATGGGAAACACTGCAGCCATGTACTAGTTATTGACCTAGTCTTGTTGACACCGACAGGCATTTTATTAGTCCTCTGTGCAGCATGCACCAAAACCGGGCATGGTTTATTGGTACTTGAGTGTTTTAAGGGAGCGTTTGTTTGTTGGGTAATCAGACTGTCTGAGCTGTAAAAGGAAGCTGCAGATTTCAAACTAATTGCGTCTTATTAATAATGAATGTACCCAGCAGCAGAGGATGTACTGTAGTCACAGAAATGCCACGCTGGGGAGGTGTGTGTGTGTGTGTGTGTGTGTGTGTGTGTGTGTGTCTAGTAAATATAACATAATGCTATTAGCCAGTATTTATTTCTTTTCCCAACACCAAATGGAACATAATTAGTTGCTTTCAACTGTTATAAATGTGATTTTTTTTTTTCTATATTTGCCACAAATATTGATACCATAACATGTTTTAATACAGTGATTTTCAATCATATTGCAGAGCACCCACACACTGTTGTCAAATATGGCCATCATAATAGATCAAAATCACCAAATAACTTGCCCTGATATTAGTCCTGAATATTCAGATAACAGACTATTATTTCTAAGTATAAGTGGGGATGAAAAGATTTTTTTTTTTTTTAAAGATGGGTAGCTCATCAAATGTCATCTAGTCTCAAATCATGATATCGATATAATATCGATATCTTCCCCAGCTCTACGTGAAACTCGCAAAATCATTTTAGAATATGTTTGAGATCAACCATATGTGACTTGTCCTTCTTTTCTAAGTTCTAAGGGAGAGAAAGAGAGAAGAACAATTGAATGGGGCCAGAGAGATAGGAAAAAGAGCAATGGGGGCAGAGAGAGAGAGAGAGAGAGAGAGAGAAAAAGAACGAGAGCAATAGAGGCAGAGAGAGGCAGAGAGAGAAAGAGAGGTAAATGTGATGTTGAAATCAAAAGTCAAAGAAAGAACAAACACTATTGCATCAGAGTCCCAGTCACATCTGGTCCGATCTTACATACCAGTTTTTCCCAAATTAGGGTGATGAGAGGAATATGGCTACCATCTTTTAACACAATTTCTGTCACAATGGCTGAACATTTGACCGTTATTAAATGAACCATGAAAATGGTAATTATGCTTTCAGCTGCCAAAGCAGATCCTGTAGGGAAACAAATGGAATTCATTGACAGTGAGTGTTAGGTATTAGTTCTAAGTGAAGGGCGCTTTTTAAGATAGACGGGGCATGTTTAAAAGATGTAATACATGTCTGAAAAGGTTTGAAGTAGTGTCATTGCTGAGGTTTCACAGATATTTCACCTATTTCAAATTTCATGATCCAAACACCTGAGAGCGAAGGTGTTGACGGTTCACAAAACAAGGAGGTGTAACTGAGATCTTTTTAGCTCTTCGTGGAATCGGTTCTGACTAAAAGCCCTAACACACAGCAAGGGAACGAGGGAGGTTTAATGCGTGAGCAAAAGGGGGAGGGACAAGGATGAGAGAGAACGAGAAAAAGCAGAGAGAGGGAGGACAGGCTAGTTGCCTGGTGACCAAGGCAGGAGAGAGAAGGTGAAGAAAGAGAAAAGAGGAGGAGGAGGAGGAGGAGATGTGTGGAGTTGTTTTCCAAGTGCAAAGAGTTGCTGGTCACGATGGCACATCTGCTGCTGCCATCCCCTCCCACTGAGCTCTCGCTGGCTCTCTGAGGGTGGAGAAGACGAGTTGGCGCTCAGTCTTTACATCTTGTGCTTCATTGAATGGTCAAACTGGCAGCCCAAATCCCATTTTGAGCATTTTCAGACTCAGTTTTGGCGAAGTGCTGGCACAGGATTGGGTATCCAACTGTATTCAACTTAAGCTTCCCAGACATCCCAATCTCGCATCCAATCCAAGTGCTTTTCTCTCCTTGACACTACAACGTTCTGTCAACAGGATTACGTCGCATCACGGTTACATCAAGAAAGTCAAGATCATCAAAAGACAGGAAAAGCGCCATTGATTGATGTATCAACGTTCATATGTATGCATGTATGTATCATCGGCATAGCGTTTAGCTAGCTGTCTAAACTTGTAAAGAGCCATATTTGGCGAGACCGAGACAAGTCCGAGTCCAAATACCAGCGAGTCCAGGACGTGCTAGACCAGCTGACGTGACTTTATTATAATTCAAACAGAGGCGTCTCGCTCTGTCACACACAAAAATATCATCAGCCACACACACACACACACACACACACACACACACACACACACACACACACACACACACACACACGCAATCTGCTGGAGGCTGGAGACTCATACATTTTTAAACGGCAGTGTTGTTGTCAGCCTGTTGTTCTCCCTCTTCATGCTCTGTCTCTTCTGCTCCCTCACTCTTTTTTTTTTCCTCCTGCATTTCCTTCCTAAGTAAAAAGTCACATGTTGTTGTTTAGACTCATGATTAGATGCTAATGAATGAACGGAGACTGCCCGCCCAAGAAAAACAAAAGCATACATTGTTTGTGAATACGTTGACATGTACCTAATAAGGGCGTCCAGTGGCCGTGTACATGCCGTATTTTTCTCCCTCTTACAATTTTCAAATATACATTTTTATATTTGTTTCTTTTTACAAATCAAATTTATTGAATATTGAATATTTCTTTACAGCCCTCTTCCCTAGCCGTAACCTAACCAAATCTTAACCAAAGTGTTGTAAAATGTGTCGAAAAAGCCACTTGTATTAGTTTTTGAGGGCACCAACGAACAACGTTATCCTGGAAAATATGGGTTATTTTAGATTGTTTATTATGCCATTTATTCCACAATTCACTCATCACACATACGTTCACTGCAGTCTACATCCGTCCCACATGATATTAAGGGGAAATACAAACCGAATTATCTTTAAGTTGAGTCAAGAGCACGCTCTAGCTGTAAACGTTTGATTGTGATTCACATCGTCCAGGGAATGTTACTTAGATGGTGGCACTGATGGTGCAGTCTTTCTCTATTTGAGGACAACCAGTTGTTGGAGGTAGGCCATAGCTTCAGCTTGGTTATCAATGATATTTAAGTCCTTGGAGACCGCCCAAGATATGTCGGTCAGGGGGTTACGATCAATAACTTTGTTACATGCAGAATGGGAATCCAAAGAAAAAACTGTCGGAAAGTCCTCCGGTGGTTTGAAATATTGGCCCTAAAGAGAAGAAGAAACATATTTTTGACAAAAGCTCTAACCTGTAGGCATCAGAGGAAACTCTGTCTGCAGTATTTGCAATGAGACAGAACCATGCTCTTTAGATGGACGTATAATATAATAAAGTAGTTTTGAAGGAATGCAATTGCCTTTAACCTTTCTTTCAACTCTTAAATTGGATTTTAAAATGAATCCCATCATACCAGATCTTTGATTAGGTCATGTTACTTCATCACTGAAATAATGTGATACAACGGGTCAGTGAAATAAATGTAAACACATGACTTTACAGTAGAAAAAGAAGAAGAAGCAGGCACTGCAACAACAAGGTGTATTTAAAGAAAACTAATGGTGTGTTCACACCCCACGTGTTTCTGTGCAATAACAAAGTCAACGCAAAGATGCAAAAAGACGCTAATTCACATAACGTGCGGTGTCAAGTTGTGGAATTTGTCTCATTCTGGTATTCACATGAGTTAAATATTTCCAAAACATTAAAATATTTCCAAAATATTTCAACATTTTTCAAACACTGCGGCGAGTATGGCAACTTGAAGCGGCGTTTCTGAACACAAGAGTTGACTCTCTCGCTTGACTAGCCAAATTATTAGCTATTTTTGACATGTTGATGATAAGGATGAAAAATCAAGGGATCACCAACATTCACACAGACATTAAACGTGTACCAATTTGCATCGTTATCCATCCAAAGGTTGTCCAGACAACCTCAACCTCGCGGTGGCACTAGAGGTCAAGGAAAAGTGGGGACTATCCAACCACTGCTCCCATTTAAAGCGCCCATATTCTGCTCATTTTCAGGTTCATAATTGTATTTTGAGGTTGTGCCAGAATAGGTTTACATGGTTTCATTTTCAAAATACACCATATTTTTGTTGTACTGCACATTGCTGCAGAGCCTCTTTTCCCCCTGTGTGTTTAGGTCTCTGTTTTAGCTCCAGAGTGAGACCTCTCTCTTCTATACTATCTTTGTTGGGAGCTGCACATGCTCAGTATCTCGGTAAGATCCCATCAGCTAGATAACTCTTTCTCCAGCTTTGGTCAGTCCAAGGCAGGATTAGCTGGGAGACTTCTTCTAGACCAGGGCCACTTGTGGAACCCCTGCAGAACAGGGACAGGAAGTAGTTCTTTTGGAGATTATGGTCAACTAGTGGGTGTTGTAGCAGTGTTTTGCCTTTGAGAACAAGCTAGCATGCTACGGTTAGCCACCTCGTCTCTAGTGACATAGAAAGCCGTGCAGATGTTGAACAGCTCACCCGGAGACTGAAGACAGAGGACATTCAGAAACCGGATCCAAATGTTTATGTGTGTGGAAGCAACAGATACACAAAATAACGCCCAAAAGTCCCAGAAAAAGTGATTTTCTTCATAATATGTGCACTTTTAAGTTAAAGTGCTTAGTTTCTGTCGCCTCCATGAGTAATGAAACAACCCCACACCTCGTCCACACAGTTGCTAACACAGAGTTGGACTCTTCAGAAGAGGTAATTATCGTTGAATTTTGATGTCCTCTCTGTCTCCAAAGCTCACCGCTGCTGTTGTCCTGACTCGGCGGTGACGTAGAATCACATTCAGCTTCTGCGCGCTAAAGTCGCCAGACTACACAAATAGTTCCTTATTTCAGCTTTAAGGTGTCATTAATGAACATAAATGTTTGTACCAAAATTTCAAGGCATCCATGCCGTAGTTGTTAGTTTTAGTTGTTTAACCCTTGTGTTGTCTTCCCGTCAAAATTGAAAAGCAACACTTTTGTTGATGCTTTTAATCAACGTTTTTAACTTTTTCTCATGTTTTTGTCCCTTTTTTCTGCACATTTGACATTTTTATTTCAATGTTAGTGATAAAAAAAGTGACAAACTTATTAACTTTAGTTTTGCAGGTTTTGGGGGGAATTTATGGTCAATAAAGCTCATTATAGGAAATTTAACATAATGTTTGGGTTAAAAATTAGGCATTATTTAGACTAAAATTAAAGGAATGGATGTTGATGATTATCAACAATTCCATGACTGGAATATGTCAACTTTTACTCAATACTATTTCAAAACCACTTCAATTTTTGTTCAAATGCTATGAAATTGAATAAGACGGCCCCAAATTAATGAAATTAGAGATTTGTATTTGCCAAAGATCGTTGTGTGGAATCAATCATGTTTTTTGGGGTAGTTAAAAAGAACACTGATAGAGGAAAATGGGTCAATTTGACCCGAGGACAACATGAGGGTTAAGTCTGGACCGACCAACTTACATTGACATGTAAAGCTTTTTGGTTTTTCTTGGAAATGGACTGACTGAGTGTTTTGCTTTCCCCCCCCACAGTGCTACAATGACCAGACATATTGAAGATAACAGCAGCTTTTTAAGTTCATTTTGCGAGGGGGTTCTTATTTACTTCAAAAACGTCTTGGTTTAGAATGAAACGCTTCGAACAGCTACTAGGAAGAGTTGGGTCTATTAAAATCTCTGAAACGCGGCATTTTTTTGCTGACCTTCTTTCATAATCGGTACATTTTATTTCCTTCATCTCCATTAAAGGATTTAATGCCGACCGGAGCTGCGGTGTTAATCCAAAACAGGACGTGGCAATTACATCAGCTGCAGCCATTTCTGCTGACTCGCCGATATCACCGCAGCCTGAGAATGGCGTGAGTTTACGACATGATGATCAGCAGTCAAGCCATAATGGTCTCCATTGTGTTGGCAGGAAACAACAATGTGAGCGCTTGCTAAGTCCCATTTTGCCACGGTGTGTCTACACAATTAAAACCTGTTCTTCTCGGTTTGTGAGACGCCGTTGTGTTCAGACTCGGCATGCTGGTCTCATGCAGGATGTCTCATTCCAGTGGTGACATAACCAAGCTTTTGTAACACAAAGATTCTGTCTTCTATACTTTGCATTTCACATACGGTGGCGCTAGAGGAAAAAGTTATTAAAATCCATATATACCCCTTTCCCATTGATAACCACAATAGGGCCAAGGTTGTCTGACCCTTGTTCAGTTCTTCTTTTACCAATTCAAACCAAGCCAGTTGACACGGGTTTATCACTGAAAATGTGGCTTGGAATCCCATCAACGATTCCAAATTTAACACAAGTAGCTAACTAAGTGGTTTCCATACCAACCAACATACGTTCAGGCACTAGTGTGTTGCGGCGCTTTAAAGTGTGGCTTTATTTTACCTTGAAAAACCCAGTAAAACTGTAACTCTCCATTCAATCAAAACATTTTTTTTTTTCTTTTATCCTCTTATCTGTGTGTCTGCTGGGACACAAAGATTTGAAAAAGGTAAAGAGGTGCAGCTGGGGAGGCAGCAAATTGATTGGCCAATGATGGACAGGTGTGCCAGGCAGGACAACACACTGAGGACGCCTGGTGGACAGGTGAGGCGTGACCAGAGATGGCAAAAGTACTCACTTCCCGTACTCGAGCAGAAGTTGAAATGACAAAAACAAGGTTTACACATCACAAGAAGTGCAGAAGAGGCCAAAACGCATCTTTCCTGCAAGGAGATGTGTGTGTATAGCAGCTTCTGCTGAGAAACTAATGTAAAACTGTTGGAATTTGGTCAGGTCCCCCCTCCGGTCTGTCGCTAGCAATGATGACACAGTGAATAGTGACGATTCTCTCCGACCAATCAGCAGTCTGCAGGTTTTCATGTCACCTTTTGGTATCGCCTCAGCTTTCTTCAAAACCCTTGTCATTCTCAAAGCAGTGCAATGGGACAGAAGGTCATTTGGATGTAAAATTTGGAGTTTTGATTTTGACAGATGTGACTTCAATCAGAAGGTTGGGGGTTCGATCCCTGGCCCTGCACTCAGCCACATTGTGTGAATGTGTGTGTGAATGGGCGCCTTGCTATGTAAAAGCGCTTTGAGTAGTCGTTGAGACTAGAGAAGCGCTCAAGAAATACAGTCCATTTACATTTTACTCCACCCACTCTACTTACTGGCTCTTTTTTTCTTTACCATTCGCAAAAAATGTGGCTAGTATACTTGGTACATTTTTTGTTATATCCTCGGTCAAGGTTCCAGGGGAGTTGAGCCGATACAAAGGTGGAGTTACACCACTGCAGACCACTGATTGGTCAGAGAGAACTTGTGCAACATGGGACAGCTTGCATAAAACCCGCCTTTTTTACATAACCTAGCTGCTGTCATGTTGCAATTTTTAGACATTCTCAGCCCAGATGTTAAATTATGACCACCCACAAAATAAGTGCGTACACTAAGCCTTACAATTGAAAAGTGCAGACGTTCCTCTGTATGGTTCTGCTAGGGGTGTGTTAACGATCAGCCGAGGATGCCGTCTAATCTGACGGGGTACTGCACAATATATGTGTGAGGTAAATTCTGCCAGGCAGATGAGGACCAGAGGAAATATCTTGAAAGGTTGAAGTTGTTGTTTCATGTTGGACACCAGTGGATAATGACTTCCCTGTGTCAGGTTGTTGGTATTTTATTAGAGGCAGTTAATGAAATACAGGTGTACACACACACACACACACACACACACACACACACACACACACACACACACACAGAATTACCACCATACACAGTCTGTTGTCAAAATTGATAGCAATGAGTAGTGGTGTGGGGATCAGTGGACTCTGTTAAACTGATGCCAGCTTTGTGTGTGTGTGTGTGTGTGTGTGTGTCTTTGTTGTGAGAATTAGTGCTCACTGTCAACTCATTTCCATCTCCATGTCAGTGGTGTGTGTGTATCTTTGCCCTGTACCAGTCAAAGCCAATCCAACGTGCCGTACTAACAAAATACGTTTTTAAATCTCTCTTTCCGGATCACTGGTAATTGTGGGGATTGCTGTCCCTGACTTGGAGCAAGTCTTAGCAGATTGGTTTGACCCAGTTGCCCTTTTCACATTCAGCCAAAGGGGGTTGAGGGATTGTAAATGTTTCCAAGTGTGTGTCTCTGCTGCTGCCGTCGGGGGCAGAGGCCGGTGATTTGCTCAGGCAGCGTACGGACACATGCACACATTGTGTCTATAAGCATTCAAGCATAGTAGCGAGGAAAAATATTCAAACTCAGTGATGTGAGTGGTTGTCGTGTTGTCTCAGTGAATCCATTGTTTCGCTCCAAAGGCCTGTCATGTATCAGCCGGCCCTCTTTGCATTTTTCCATTTTAACAAATCATGTATAACCCAATGAAAGACTGAACTATCCATGACACGGAGTGGCGTCACTCTCCTGCTGATGGCGTCCTGGTAACCCCAACAACATTCACCCATTGACAGACTAGACTGCTGCTGTTTGACTGAGTTTTGCTTTTTACTTAGTAAACCTTCTGCTTTAGTTTAACAGTTAAAAATGCCGAGGAAAATGTGTACTTGTTTTGGTTGTCGCTACTACTGACTAGATACTCTTGTTTTGCCAACACTACCCTTTGCTGTTGTAGGCGGCATGTTCGCCCCCTTCCCTCAACTTACGTTTCTATAAATCCTGTATAGTTGGTGATTGTATTGATTGGTAGAAAGCCACATATACTGCCACTCGCACCTCTGCTGTATTGGCATTTGCACCTCCTCACTTCAGGTCATACTGTGTCATAATGGACGATCCACACTTCTTTGAAGGATGTGGGGTTCCTTTTCAGGCAGACGATGGCCGTGACCTCTGCCCAATGAGCCTCAGGACGATCATCTGAGGAAGGGGCTTTCTGACAGCCCATGTATGAACTGCAGCTACATGCCTCTGACATTGAGGTCTGCTAGACAGGCGCAGGTTGGGTCCCCGGTGGGTGACCCTTTGCTACACCTGTTGCTGCCAGCCCAACCTAGACATTAGAATCCTTGGATTGTGGCTTCTGCTGAAGCTCCCCCGTCCAGAAAAAAAGGTAAAACCTGGTATTAAACTCTCTTCAGAAGTGGGCTGATTATCTGCGGAGCTGGCCGAATTAGGTCACTTCTCCAAGTTTGCCACTCTGATGCTCCTTTGGAAGTGGAAGAGGTGCCTGCTCCGCCCATGCTGTTCCCAGAGGACGATGTTCTCTCTCTGGCAGCTTCAGCCTCTCTATTCTATAATGATGGTGATAGGGATCAAGCCTCTCAAGCCTCAGCAGGCTCAGATTCCTTGGCCCAGAGCTCAATGAGTGAGGCTATCATGAATGGCCCTGGATTGCCTACAGCTAGACCTACTTCAGGCGCGGGCGGGCCCCCACCGCCTTCGCTTTGCCCACCTCTAAGGAATATTTGAGGGACTTGCATGCATGTTGGAGAGATACTGGATCTTGATCTCGGCAGATGGCCGAGCCTTGGCAGCCATGCACGATGCGGCAAGAGTTGTGCTGGAGCATCCCTCGTTGTATCTCCTGATGAGGCGATGTAACAGGTGCCCTCGATCCCAATGTCGGAGCACGGACGATCTTCTCACATGGGCTTACAATGTGGGAGGACCGTGTTGGACCTAATGTTTGCCCTGTCTGCTTCTCTGTAGGTAGGCAGTGTTGAGGCTTCCACAATCAGGCTTAATGACACGTCATTGCAGGCTTTTGCCCTCTTGTCCAGGGAACTTGGGCGGATGATGTCCTTCCTGGTGCAGACTCTGGCGCCAGGTATGGGTTAGGCGCTGAAGCGTACCATTTGAGCTTGGGAGACCAGGCAGCAGTTTTCTAGTCTCAGCAGAAGCATTCCTCCCCCAGCAGACCTAGGGGCTCCCTGACTGCCCCTTGGGCCCCTCTGCCACCAATGGCTTGTTCCGCTGGCTGTTGTTGTCCTCAGCATTTTGGGCAGCAGCCGTCCAGGGACCTTTGTTGTGACGCTTCACGCTTTACCTACACAATCTCGAGCCCCAGATCTCGTCTTTTGTCCCCCCAGGAACCCTAGGGGATGGGGGGCCAGAGACTGAGATCTCTGGGCCAGCTGTCGGATGCTTTTCCATCAGCAGCTTCTTTGTCTGGATGCTCAAGCTCTGGACCCCTGGGTGGTTTCCACCTTAACCCACGGGTCCAGTTCCATATCATGTTAACATGCTAGGGTTGATGGTGGCACTGTGGGGAGGCCCTCTTCTTGACAGAGGTTCGTAGGTTGCATCCCCCTAGAGCCCCAAGACCCCTAACATTGGACCTCCCCATGGTGCTTGGAGCGCTGTGTTGAGCCCTTGGCACAGGCAGGGCTTTTTTTTTTTTGTGGGTAGTTTATATTTTTTTTTAAACAACATACAAAACCTTTGCAGCTTGAAAAAAGGTGTCGACATGAGACTGCAGGGCCAGGGACCGCCCCCTTCATCATTACCATCCAGACAAAATCAAGAAAAGATGACTCAGTAACTACAATTTCCAGACCACGCTAAAGAATGCTACCAAAATAGGTAATAACCAAAACCAAATCGTTTCCATGGGTCGTCGCATAGCATCGTGCCAGAAAAGGTGTGAATAATTCATGGAGCTGGAGCCGATAAATACCCATGACTACTCCAGAGTCATTTGCCCCAGGAATTAATGCCGTTGTAACCTTTTCCACTGCAGACAAAAGCTAGATGTTAGTGGGCGCTACTGTTTATTAGTGGAGCTGTTGTATGGAGCGCTTGCTTTTTGGATTCACTTGGTGTGTAAATGTAAAAGTCTTCTATATTCAAACCAAAAGCTTAGTGTTCCGAGCCAGATGACAACATGGTGTGTAAGCAGAAGCTCTGTGGCTTCAGTGTGAAATCCACTAAAATATCTATATACATATTATTAAACGCCAGTTTCCCCACTGTGGGACAAATAAAGGTTTTTCTTACGGTATATACATTATATTGTGAATATATTTTTCCATTATCAAGCAGCCCTACACGTAGATCAAGTCTGAAATCATCTTAAAGAAAAGAAAGAGCAGAGAGAAATGAATTGATTCTAATGGAAGAGAATATTATCCCCTGCCATCAGCGTTTCCTTGCAGAGGCAGTGATTAACCAACATGGTAACCAACATGAGCTGCGTGATGCTTCACATGCATCCGGACACATGTCGACTCCCGACACGCTGAGAGGACACGGGAGATATTTGCTCTTTAATTATTTTAGCTGTTTCAGACATATCTGTCCAGCAACACACGATTTCTTTTATACCATCAAAACCAATTCATTTTAATGGAATCCCTACATCAGTGCATTCGCTTACGTTGGCAAAGTAAAATGTTTTGTGTTGAGTGGGAACTGACAGCCAGCCAGCTTGCTAGCTGAGAGAATGAATGAATGAATAAATAAATAAATTGAATTAATAAATCGTTTTATTTCGGCCATGTGGCCTTAGCGATACATACGCCGCTCTTAAATGTCGCTGTCGACTAATCTGTGGTATTGGCTTCAGTCGACTAAGATTTCTTTAGTTAAGTCATTTTTTTATGCTTATCCATGCTTAATTACTCATTTCCAAGATACTCATGAGCACATTTCGGATCAACACATGATTTCAAGTGGTGCTTTTGCAGGATTAATTGTGTTGAAACTCAGCTTTACAGATAGTTAACTCACTACATTTATGCTGTGCTTTTCTAGTCTCAAAGCGCACATCTCTGTTGATTAAATCGACGACTTGATTGGTTGAAAAAATCATACAAGTGTAAGACTACGACTACTACTACTACTAAGATTTCTTCTATCGAGGACAGCCCTAGCAGACTGAAACAAATAAAACCGACTGTTGTTGGGCAGAACTGCTGTGGTAGGATTAATATTCTCATTGGCTGTGGTGAATATCGGCGGGTGCAGCCAAATAACTATGATTTTCCTGTTAAATGATGTCCAAACACAAACATCACCTTCACCTAATTGAAATGGAATACTAAAGTAGGAAAAGCTGCCGCTCTGCCTACTGCTCCACTGAGTGAGATATCGTAGTAAAAACCCAGAATGCTTTTCTTCCATTCCCGAACTACCTGGGCCTTTCCTTTTATCCTTTCTTCCCTACTTCCTGTTTTACTGCTGCCAAACATGCACGCACGAGCACATCCTCCACCAGCATGACCTGAGGCCGCCCTGCTCTTACTAACTGGTGTGTGTGTGTGTGTGTGTGTGTGTGTGTGTTTGTGTGTGTGTGTGGGTGTGTGTCGCGCAGCTCAGCCCCACCCTCTGATTACACAGAGGAACAGAAAGAGAGCCGAGAGAAGCAGAACATAGCAGAGAAGGAAGAGGGAGAAGCTGAAAAGAGAAATGTCAAAGCTGCATCTGGACCTCCGTAGGTATAACTAACCAGTCAGTCAGTTAACCAGTCAGCCGGTAAAGCCACCAGTCGAATACAATACACGAACATTTGTAGTCAGGAAATCAGTTTGTTAGACAGACCTGGAATGGTTTAGTAGCCAGTCAGAGAGTTAGTCAGCCACTTCGGTAGACAGTCGGTAAACAACTCATTTAGTCAGTTAGTCGTCCATTTTGATAGTCGGTCAGTTGTTTGGTGGGTGAAAGAGGCTTTTAGTAAGTGGGTCAGTCTGGTGGTTTTTCATTTTGTTGGTTACTTAGGCAACCAGTCCATTTGATATTCATTTCAATAGTTAGTCAGTCTTTAATTAATTTGATGGTTAGTTTGTCAATCTGTCAGTTAATGATTTAGTCAGTCAGTTAGTTGGTCAGGGGGGCAGTAACCCAGTCCTTAGGGAGCCGGGCTGGGAGTCGGAGGGTCGCTGGTTCAAGTCCCTGTATGGACCAAAGCACGGTCTGTTCACCTCCTGGGCACTGCCAGGTGCTCTTGAGCAAGGCACTGTACCCCCCCACCCACCCCTCCATTTGTGCATGAATAGGGCTTGAGCATGTGTGTGTATTTCAGGCCTGTGTGTAGGGATTGTAATTGTAATTCCCCCACTGGGGATCAATAAATATATAAAGGATACATTATTATTTAGTTAATCTGTTCATTTTTCGGTTAACCACCAAGACGGTCGGCAAGGCAACTAATCATTAATCTATCCCTCCAGCCAGGCGGCGAGTCAGCTGGTTGCTGAGGGGAGTGGCTCTCTGCTCTGCAGCTTCCAGCCGGATAGTAGTCAGGGATCCAGTCAGTCAGTCAGTCAGTCAGTCAGTCAGTCAGTCAGTCGGTCAGTCGGTGGATATAGATGCAGGGCTGCTGGTCAGCTGCTCCGGACGGCTTGTATCTCCCTCAGGATCTCCCACCGGTGAATCAGCTGAGAAGACACTGCGAGGTAAGGACCTCACACACTCAAGACGCTCAGCGGGATGTTTGTTGAGTACATTTCTGAGCTGTTTGCTGACTTTTGTAGGCATGTGACAGGCTGGCGGCTGATCCTGGAGAGAGACAGGGAGGGTTTGTGTGCAGATGTAGGGCCAAAAAAAAGGTTTAAGCAGTTGTTGAATCTGGAGCTGTGAAATGTCATCAAGTTGATATCTGTTTCCATGTAGTTTTCGCTCAGCTGCTTCATTCAGACCGCCTGTTTTCTAGGCTCCGAGTGGCCGACTGGTAAGCAGGTCATGGATGTTCCCTCATGCTCAGTCTCATGATAGTGATCATAAAGGCTCACAGCTGTTGTTTTCTACTAAAACTTGTTTTTGCAAAGGGATCGCTTTAATCGACTTCTTCTTGTTGTGATCAGAAAACCAGTTTGACTTCCAGTTGTGTGTTATACAGAATCATTTTTAGGCTTTGTTGTTTTGTGCTATCTGATACGAGAAGAGGCTTCCCAAAAATACTAGTAATTGAATCATTAATAGCAAAGATATTTAAATTCAGCCTCTTTCAATTACATTGTTTTTATAAGAAAGCTTTCGCCCTCAGCCCAAATGAATGCACCTACTGTACATACTGTGTACTCTTGTGACAAAGCACATTTGATAGTATATCATATGAACCCAAGTACCTCTGTAAAAAAAACACACATTTAAATATTGTGGCAATAACCCACCATAACTTTTTTTTTTATATTAATGAACAGCCGTCATATTCAAGCCATTGTCTAATGAGTTGCTACAAAGCTAATTAAGACTATCAGCTCCACATAATTGACAATTTGTCAATATGTATCTGCCGTTTCCTCCTTGGCTACTAGCAACTGTGGTGGGTTGGGGGTGGTGCACGATCACCTAAGGCTTGAATCCCATGGACGCGCCCACAGTGTTGTTGTCATTACTTGGAATTCCTCATGGGGGCGACAGAAAGTACGCACTATAGCTTTAATTATTTATCTCTGAACTGTTCCCCACGTCTTAAATTGGAAACTGGAAAAAAATCAAAAAGAAAGACAGTCAATGCCAGAAATATTAAAATAACATGTTTTTTTTCCTTCATAACTTTTGTCAGTGACGCCGTCACAAATCCTTCACCTGTCTAAAAGCTCATTTCACCATAACCCGTAACACACCAATGTGCTGTTAAACTCGCCTGAGGAGTGTCATCCAATAAACTGACAGCTGGTCAGGATTCTTTGGTGTTTGGTGGATTTAATTATCCAGGACTCGTTTTACGTGTTTAAGTGAGGAGATCCCGAGGCAAATAGTTGACTTAGGCATGCATGCATGCATAACGGCCATTTTCTAAATAAAATAACCTGCGTGTGTCTGTTTCTAAATTGTGAAACACTGTAAAAGAGACCTGCATGTTGCAGCCCAATGTTCCATTAAAAGAAAATACTTTTGAATTTCAACACACAGATATATCTACTTACCTAAAACAACAACTACTAATATTCCAAAAAATGACCGGCTTTGGTCTGTTTTGTCTATGCTTACGTTCTCAATATTAAGAGATTATAAAGGCAAACAAATAGCTAACTTTCCCGCACTAATGCTCTAAAAGACCCACATTTAGTCTCTTTATTTTAATGTTACAGCTGTTATCGTCAGTGAAGGATAAGCAGGAGAAAGCACATCAGTAACCAAAGTGTCGGCTTTAGTTTTTATGTCAAACAACATGATTCATTGCTGAAATAATTACTTAGATTTGTGTGTGCATTTAGTACACTCATAAGAAACGGAAACGGACTTCTTTTGGCAACCAGTGTAGCCCTCTGCTGGACATTAGATAGGAGGCAGGGTTGAGACACTTCTACATAGGCTTCATGTTTTAGGCCCAAAAGCTTTGTCCTATATTTTTCCAGTCTATAGTCATTAATTACACCTGGGCTTCTCCTGCTGTGACAACCCCAAATTGTCTGCTTGCGTATGGCTGTGAGAAAGGTCTGTTGGATGAATCGGTCACTGTTCTCAAGGTCAAAGGTTAACTGATTTCCAATTCCTCTCAGTTCATCATATAGCTTCAATGATGAGTGAATATATACTTTACATGTAAAGGCTTGTGAATAGAAAATTTAATGGCAGAATTTCTGAAGAAAAGATGTTTAATTTCTTTCTTTTTTTAAGGATTTAGAGGATAACAATTTACCATCATGTTGTCCTCGGGTCAAATTGACCCATTTTCCTATATCAATGTTCTTTTTAATTCCCCAAAATATCATGATTTATTCCACACAATGCTCTTTGGCATTTACAAATCTCTACTTTCATTAATTTCATAGCATTGGAAAAAAAATTACGTGTTTTTGAAATAGTATTGAGTAAAAGTTGACATATTCAAGTCTGTGATTATCATCAACATCCATTCCTTTAATTTGAGTCGAAACAATTACTAATTTCTCCTTTTCTAACTCAACCATTAGGTATAATTTCCTATAAATGAGGTTTATTGAACATAAATTCTAGAAATAACTAAAACTAAAGTTAATTATTGTGTCAAAAGTGTAGAAAAACGTAAGAAAAAGTTAAAAAGCCTCAACAAAGTCTTGATTTTCAATTTTTGACGGGAAGACAACACAAGGGTTAAGAAATGTTACCCCTGTGGAGGAATTAGATGAGTTTCTCTGGCTTAGACCAGAAACACACCGCATGCTGGGGGTTAGTCTTCAGTTTTTGGGGCAAATTTGACCCCTTTTAAAAATGTCTATATCAGTAATATGGCATTCTTTTTAACCAAATTACCACAGAAAAGGATGGATTCCCTGCAACGCTCTTTTACAAATACATTTAATCACTTTCATTGGATTTCGGGTGTAAATTGACATGGTTTCAGATCAGCATCCCGACCAAACTCATCAGCTCAACATGACTACTATTAGTTGAAATAATTCATAATTTCTGCTTTTTTTAAACTCAGATATTTGGTATAAGTCTATACAAATGAGAGCTTTTGACCATGGATTCCGAAAAGTAGCTCAAAACAAGTGATGGTAAAAGAAATAATTAAATTAAATGTTTGAACCGGGAGGACAACACAAGGGTTAATAGCCACAAGGCTTGCTAAATATATATATAAATAATCGAATTGTCTGAACAACGCTTATTCCACACTTGATGCACATAGTTTTGTGTGTGTTTGTTGTGTACAAGCTATAAAATGTAAATAAGTTAAACGCATCAGGACTATTGGAGTCATGAGACCTGCAGGTTGCAGCCCAGTGCTCCACATTAGGTTGAATTCCACAGTTAGTGTTGTTCTGATGGCATTTGATCAGGTTTCATGTGGTTGGATTTAGTCAAATTTAGGGCCTGCATTTGATGGGGACAGGAAGAGCTTTGTATTTGGAATTTGAAAGACGTCTTGAAAGACAAAGTTGGACCTGTTAGTGCATCCTTTGTTTTCAATCTCCATTTTTGGTATCTTAGCTGTCGGGTTTGGTTGCACTGCGCTTCCCCAGAAATCACTTGTCAATCAAACAAAGAGAAGTTGCGACATCTTCTTTGCATTTTCTATTGTGCACTTTATTTTTAATTATTGCATTGAAACCGCTAACTGGTAAAAGGCATTACTTCCTGTGCGGCTGCAGAGAAGTACCCTTTCATGACCTGGATATTTTGTTAGCTGTATCACCGCAGTGTTAAAGCAACCACAGACGGAGAAGAACTCAACATATTGGTTTAGATGGAAATGTCACAGGTTTTTACTGCAGTACTGTAAACACAATCTGTTGAGTCACTGATCTCTATTTGTGTTTTTATTTGTAAAGGATAACACACATTAATCAACATTTCTGTAAATGTGCCAGTGTTAGCCAGCCGGCTAATTTTCAACCGTAGTCATTTGGCCAGATTATTTTAAACCATGGAAGCAGGAAGCAACAAAAGACATTAATACAGGTTAAAATACACACACATTAATCAAAAAGACACCAAACGTTAACAGCTAGATCAGAAATATAAGCTTCTTTTTTTTTTTTGTATGCCATGCAGAGCTGCAGAAAACAACAGGACACCAGCAGAGATTACACATCAACAGTTAATATAAGAAGCCAAGCAAGCATCAGGACACGTTCAAGAAACTCAGAAACCAGTCGGATGTTCAGAGTGGAGACTAAAACATACAACACAAAGATCCGCATGTGATTCAAAAATACCAAAGCTTCCGTTTCTGGTAGGATGTCATAGGGCTGGGCGATATGGAGAAAGTCAAATATCACAATATTCTTGACCAAATGCCTTGATATTGTGTGGTTGACTATTGGTGCTTTAAATGTAAATGTGCTGTATTTATATAGCGCTTTTCCAGTCTTAACAACTGCTCAAAGCGCTTTTACATCTACAGGTAACATTCACCATTCACACACATTCATACACTGTGGCCGGGGCTGCCGTACAAGGTGCCACCTGCTCATCAGATAAACATTCACACACGTTCACACTCCGATGCGCAGCACCGGGGGCAACTCGGGGTTCAGTGTCTTGCCCAAGGACACTTCGACAATGACTGCTCGAACCATCAACCTTCCGATTGGCAGGCAACCGCTCAACCACTGAGCCACAGCCACCCCTTACAAAATGTTACTTAAACAATGAGATTTTTGATAAATATTCTCCAGAAATGATTTAATGACTTAGTGGGTAAAGGTAAATAATAGAACAGCTGAAACAGTCTGGGAAGTTCAGAAAACGGCATCACATCACTGTAATGCATCCTGTAAAACCAGGAAAAGACTAAACTTACCAGATTACGATATTACAATATATCCAAAATCTAACACAATCTAACTAAATCTAGTCTCATAATATAGATGTTGTATCGATATCGCGATATATCGCGATATTGATATCGCAGGCAATATATCAATGTTGTATCGATATCGCGATATATCGCGATATCGATACAACAGCCCGGGCTCAAAATGTCATCACCTGGCTCATTTCAAGATAATAAGGGCGCAGAGTTGACATTTTGTCCAGAGGGTAGCTGTAGATTCAAGCTTTAAGGCTGTTCAAAATCTAAAAGGTTTATTTTTTAATGAATAAAATAAAGGTTTTAGCACTTGGTGCATTTTGATGGAAATACAGCTGTAAGGATGTTGCTCCAGCACTTTTTTCCAAACTGAAATATCTCATGCATATCAACTATGTGATAGGTTGTCATACAGTTGTTACCAGAGGATGAATTTCTTTGCAAAAAAAATCATTTCACATTTATGAAGCGATTCAAGCTTTACCAAAATCGATCCATAGAATTCCCAAAATCGATTCATGTTTTTTTGTTTTTATAGTTTTTGTTTTGTATTGGCGTTTGTACTATGACATTTGAAAAGTTGAAAACGTACACACTCGATATTGAATTAAGTCGGGACATTTTCTGAATCGTTCACCTCTAGATAAATCCTACTTATATTTCTGGCTTTTCTTTTAGCTTTGCAGAGTCAAAGTTTTTCTAAGTTACTGTGAAATATCTAAACACAAACTACTAGATGCATCGCCCCAAACCTTAGGATGATTCCTACTGACCTTTCCTCTGCCGTCACCATGAGGTTGACGTTAAGGATTTTGAGGGACATGTCTTGAGAACCATTGGATGGATTTCCATGACAAGTGGTAAAGACGTTCATATGACAAATTGGAATACATTGGTTTCACCTTTTAACTATTTACATACAACGCTACTCTCGTCTCGGCTGATTGTTAAATGGTTATTCCTCTCAAACCTGAGTTCTGCCACGTTTTCATAATCAGATTTGAACTAGAAACCTGCCGATGTTAGTGCCTTGCTCTAGACCTGTAGTGCACACCCAACCCTTGTTGTTTGGCCTCCTACTCCATCCTCTTTTTCACCTTCGCGCTGACCTTTCAGACCCAGCTGTGTGCGCTGTCTGTACAGATGTTAGGTCACCTCCTGCTGTGGGATTAGGGAGGGTTCCAGGAAGCCCTGGTGGGATTTACAGATGGGTAAATAAATAAATAGATACCTTACGCCTGAATTGAGGTGTCACATTCTGATCTGGCAACACAGTCTCACTCCCAGCTTGTCAAAAACTGATGCTTGGTCAGGGCCTTTGGTGCTAGATACTGACGCAAGATTTCTCCCCCTTTAAACAGAGGGGGCTTTCATCTAATCCCATAGTAATCCCATCTGTCGTGGTATTTGACGCTCTGGGTACCCCTTTGGCATCATTTTTCAACTTGGTCAGGACCCTTGCTGTCACTTTTTGATGCTCTGGGCCGGGACCCTTGGGGTCATTTTTCAACAGGTGGGGTAAAACCACTTATTAGGGAAAGGTCATGGGTGGGTTTGAAAAATTTACGTTTAAGCAGCATGAGCAACAAGAACGGAAAACACCCTCTGGACCCATCCAGCACCCCAACCTTCCTGCAGCGCCGCGGTTGAGCTACAGCTGCTCCGACCCGTGTCCCATACAGACGCCAAAGGACACCTTGTGCACCAGAATTGGACCCTGAGAGCCACAGACACAATATCAGATTAGATTCATTCATTCATTAATTGATTGTCCTGCTTTGTCGTCTCAAATGTGCCTCACTGCTTTGCTAAGTGGGTCTGAAATGCTAAAAGATTTCGAACAATCTAAAGGGGCGACGTGATGACAAATTGGATAATCAATGGCCAATCTTTATCCGTGGTAGCAGTTATTGATCGTTGACTCTGGAGACTAGATTGGAAAACAAAGCAAAGGCCCTCAGCTGAGTCCACAGAACAGATGGAAAACAAATCAGTTGTCTGACCTGGTTAAGAGGATTCAGAGGTCAGACATAAAGGTCTCTCAACAATGTCTGCTGACCTTTAATATATAATGTCATTTTGGAAAACAAATGCCTTTAAACAGAATAGTACTGGACTCGATTTACCAATGGAGCCAATCTGAAGGTTCTGGCATCCCAGTAATTCCTGTTTACAGGCGTCAGATATTATCCCTTACAGATAGTATATTTCAGGGTTTGTGGCATAGTCTGCCATACCATTGCGTGATTCAAATTGCCTTAACCCTTGTGTTGTCCTCGGGTCAAATTGGACCCATTTTGAAAAGAAATCTTTATCAGAAAAGTGTCTTTCAACCAAATTTTCAGAAAGATAACGCGGATTGTTCCACACAACGCACTTCAGCCCACTGCTTTCTTCAAATGTGGATATTTTATTCAATTTTATAGCATTCAAAATCCTTTATTCATGAAAGACCAAAGAACAAAGTGACCTAAATGTCCAATAAAGCTTCAAAAACATGGGAACCCCCCCCCCAAAAAACGTCAAAAGCCGCAGATAAAAATTGACCAAAACATAAGGGGGAAAAGCAACAAAGGTTTGGAAAAAGACAACCGAAATGTTGAATAAAAGGTTTCAATATTGACCCAGAAAAACAAAAAGTTGCACGGTCAACAGGAAGAATGCAATCCTAGCAGAATTCTGGGACCTGTATTATAAAAATGCCATACCCTGCCATTATTGTTTTAACCTTAGCAATTTCTAGATTATATTTTTCCGGAACAGATCATTTAAATAAATGATAAGAGATGTCATACTTGAACCTCTTCAGCACCTAACAAGTTTAGATGTTGGCCTCATTTTTAGGTTTCAATACTTTAACTGATTTAGTCGGATCCCAGGTTAAACAGGTTTAGGATTTGGTTGCACGAAGAAACCTTCTTAAATGAAAACTTCCACCTCCCCCTGAGGAGAAGTTGTTGTCATGACAATAGGATTGGGCACCGAGAACCAATTCCTACTTGCAATCGTATCAAAAATTACGATTCCAGTAGAATCGTTTCTTTATTGGAATCGTTTGGAGGATCTCGCTTTCAAATCCGATCATCTTTTCCCAATTTAACATGCGCAAGTATTTGGTTTCCGTAGCAGCCAGGCGCTGCGTCGCATCCTTGGAGCACAGTAAGTAAAGCTCTGGTGTGGCTTTATTTTACATTGGAAAAAAAACAGAAAAACTGCAACCCACCATTGAATCAAAATAAAACGTTCCTCTTAATTGTGAAAGTAGGCATGTGACCCGTTTTGACTCCACCCCTCAAAGAATCGAGAATCGATGAGAACTGGAATCCAAAGTGGAATCTGACTTGTTAAAATCCAAACGATGCCAAACCCTACATGACAATCAAAGCCGGTTTGTTCCATTTGAAGATCAGAGCTCATGATTCGGAGGACAACTTGGCGGACCAGTTGTGACTTGATGTCAGTCGCTAGGGAAACTTAGTCTCTGTTTTGTGAACCTACATTTGTGTGGGTACTCAACTGATTACTCAGATTAATCCTTATGTTCCGGTAAATTTGAGTCGGATTAAAAGGGGAGCAGGAATTAATAAATTGGGAGTCCAATTTGACGGGCCTTAGGGCTTTATTTTGGACAAATTCCCCCTACAGTCTCTGCCCACCATCTAAAGTCAAACTGTCTCTATGTCATCATTTCTTTTCCCTATAATCCTTTAAATCAGCCTTGCTTATTTCTCCTCTATATTCATTGAAAGACATGATGCTCAAGTCTGGTGTTTTACGCATAGCCTTCGTGATTCGTGAATCGTCTTTTGTGAGCTACTTAAAACCCCAGTGAGAAGAAACAGATTAATCCTGTCGATGTCGATCAATAATTAACACAGAAAAGGCCAAGCTGTCATCAGACCCTTAGTGTTTTAGTGGTAGGGTGAAGAATGAACGTCCTTAAAATATCTATTGGTAGCCTTTCCTGGGCTGTTTCTCTGTATAAACCAGTGCTGTTACATTTAAAAACATTACATGCAATACATTACACATACGCTGTATTTAATATGTTGTTGGTGGACTGTCTATAAAATCCTCCTTTTGTCTCTGGGAAAACTACCCCTGGTCTGTGGCTATGAACTTGACAACTGAGACATATTTTGGCCGGAGTTGTCTGTACTTCTAGAGAATACATTTCATTTGGAAATCTGACTTGGGTTTGGAGGAAAACATATTTAAATAATATGAATTATTTATTGATTTAATTAAAAGGATCAAGAGTGCATTATGTATAAAGTTCTAATGAACCCGGAACACACACCACCCTCTATGCTCATCAGCAGTAATTTATAGATAGTAATTAGGAATAGAGGGTGCCAGGGTAAGTACAGGCTTTTGTTCCGGTCTTTCTTTCCCTAGTATAGGATCTAATACATTGTAAAGGTGTGCAAAAAAAATCGATTTAAGCTCTACCGATTCAAAATCTATTCATAGAATTCCAAAAATAGATTTGTGTGTGTTTATAAATAGTAATGGCATTTATACTTTCACATAGGAAAAGTAAGTACATGTAAATACTCTGAATCGTTAAAAAAAAAATTGAGAATTGTTTTTGAATCAAAAATATTTTTTTTTAATAGAAGTGTGAGCCTTAAAGTCAATATTGTCTGAAGCATGCCCACTAATGCATTGGATTAAAAAACAATCCTGAAAAGGCGATGAATGATCATCTTATTTTATCTGTCCCACTTTTTTTCCAGCTTGAATTATTCAGGGTTCAAATCAGATTATTTAACTGTTAATCAATGATAAATATAATAATAATGAAAATTCAAATGTTAAACACTTTCTTTAGTGCTTTTCAAAGCTGGAATCATGCATCAAAACAGCGTTATTCTTAGCACGCTTGCACGCTAAACTAAGTTGGTGAACATTTAACCTCGTTAGCATCAACGTTAGCATCGTCACCGTGAGCATGCTAGCAAACTGATGTTAGCATCTGGTTTAAAACAGCACTGTGTGTTCAGTGCAGCTTCACAGAGCTGTACACTCTAAGGCGGGGGTCTTCAACGTTTTCCAGGCCAAGGACCCCCAAACTGATGGCGAGATGGAGCGGGGACCCCCTAATTATATATATTGTGTGCATTGACGACTGAAAGACATCTTCTGCATTTATCTGTTTACTACAGTGTGTTAAATTCATGTTAATGTGTATTTAAAGACATTTCAATTAGTGGAAAAAATTGCAGGGTGGGGGGGGGGGATATAAAAAAAAGTCTAATCAAGCAAAACTTTCGCGACCCCCATGCAGTACCTCCGCGGACCCCCTAGGGGTCGCGGACCCCCTGTTGAAGACCCCTGCTCTAAGGGCTCTATTTACTTGATCTATAGCTCATGGTCCAAATGCATTTAGAGCATGTCCAACTCCACTCTTGCTAGTTAAACGGCGCGTAATGTGGGCGCGAGGTAGGCTGCAAGGGGCAAAGGGGTTGTAATCAGTCTCTTTAGAAGTTATTGGTGATTTTGGGCTCAACATGACTTTGTCATAAAGGGTCATATCCCATTCCCTTTTTAACCCTCATCTTGTCTTCCCGTCAAAATTGAAAATCAACGCTTTGTATCGATGTTTTTAACTTTTTATTACATTTTTGTATCTTTATTTCAACACTGTAGACGCTTTTTTGAATGTTTGTCACTTTATTTGACGTTTTCAACACTACGTAACACTAACTTATCAACTTCAGTTTTACAGTTATTTTTGGAATTTATGGTCAATAAACCTCATTTAAGGGAAATTATACCTAATGTTTGAGTTAGGAAAGCAGAAATTAGGATCACATACGAGGAATTTTTCTTTGGAGCGTCGTTACTCCCACTTTGCTTACACATACATACACAATATACATACTCTAAATAGAAACAATAGAGAGGCATGAGTGCAATATTTGGAGCACAGTGCAAAGGATACTGGGATAAATAGTATTATGTAATTATGCCAAAGAGCGTTTAACTGAGGCTGAACTCTGCTGCGTGTCCTTGTGTTTGTAATAGGGAAGCTCGGCTCGGCTCTAGCATCTGACATCATCCAAATCCACAACATATGCATAAATCATCCACCGCCACCCATCTGAAGGAATTATTTTGCCGATTTAGAGACCTACAACCGCATCTATCAGCACCTGTAGGCTATGTTGCTTTTTAAGTAATGTATCTGATGTGTGAGTGACAATGAGTGTCAGTTTTCTTCTAGCATCTATTATTACAGATGACAGTTACTAAAGACCACTTTTCTTAGATGTCACCTTTATGGCAGGCCCGGCGTCACTTTAACAGGCTCGCCCAAGACTTTCCTTAAAAACAAAACAAGAATTATAAAAAATCGGCAAATGTCCGAATTTGTGCTAAAATAGTCTAAAATCTTAAATAGTTTTCAAAACCGTTTAAAAAAAAAAGTTATGTCTCTTTAGATGTTTCTGCGCAAGTTGATCAGACACTGAGACAGTGAGGTTCGGGAGATGATGTAGCTTGTCGGTATGGCGGCTATGCTAGGCTAACGTCAGCTGATCTGAAGCTGGGTTTCCTGTAAAGGACGATGTTGTAACAGTCATTGTTTGGCATCAGTGACAGACGCGGTTTATTTAATCGAAAACCTCAAACAAGAGCTGACAGACATTTGCTCCGGTGACTGTGCCTTCTCAGAGATGTTGGCAACAACAGATAACATGATGGAGGATCATGATATCGGAAGCTTGGACGTACCCACTTACAAAAATCTTATAAAAATATATGTACTGTTTAGCCGGTGCCAACACAAGGAAATGCCATGTTTAGAACATAAACCTTTTATAATCTGCCTAGCAGTTAATAGACAAACTTGTTTTTTTTATACGTGCAAATACAAACTGTCTTAAAATGCACCTGATACAGAATGAATGAATGCATGAGGAAATAAAAGTGCTGTGTCGGAGGGAGGAGACTGAGAGAACAAAACCTGCCCGCAGACCACGTTTGGTTCCTAGGCTCTGTTACCATAGTAACTGACCCTGAAGTTAAGTCGCCTCTCTTTCTGAAACAGAAAACCCAGTTTCCCTCATTTCAGGGTTAACTAACTCCGAGTTTTCACTAAACCTGCTTCCTGAGACGGACCCCTGGTCCTTTTCTTAAAGGTTTTAAAACCATTAGTGCAATTACTTACTCAATTACATGTGCAAATCCTGCATTTAAGTGGTAGTGTGGAAGTATCCAGTAGCAACATGTCATGTTTTATGTGTCTAAAATTGAGTAAATATTGAATACAAAAGAGATCAGCTTTTCACAGTGGACACACAAGTGTGTGTATTATATAACCCGAGACACAAACACACACCAACAACAGGCCTTTAATGGATAACCCATGACAACTTCATTAGTTTATGAAGCTGCGGGCTGTTTTGGTGCCGACTAAAAGCAGTGCCATCTGTTTTTACCTCCCAGATGTAAAGGATAACAGAGGAGGAAGAGCAGATGGACGTTGTGATAGGGACGCCGATGATGTGTCCACGTTTAATCTCTCAAGTCATGTCTCTTGAATTTCAGCGCCATGTCTTAGGCACGGGAGGCGAGACGTGTGGTCGGATTATGAACCGTTGTCAGTCTTGAAACTGTGGTGATTGTACGGATCTTCTATTCTGCTGGGTTGAAGATGCAAGTGAAGCATCCATATTTTATTCTAAGTCTTTACTACATTTATTATTATTACTTGAGTCGGCACAGACTTATCATATGCAACTTAACTGGTCGGTTTAGGCATGAAACTGCAACTTTTGTTTCCCCTTTTTCCTAGTGTGTGTGTGTGTGTGTGTGTGTTTGTGTGTGATAGCTCATACATTTTGAAGGTCTCTGTGTGGTTCATGCTTTTAATCTCGCTTGTTATTGAGATAGAAGGTTAACCACACACAAGAAGAAACTTTTCTCCACAACCTTGTTAATAGGCATGCACTCAGTTGCCACTTTATTTACGCCCTGTCGAAAAATAATGCAATCTGATTGAACAGCCTAATACATCTTAACCAGTTAAATGAATGAGGTCCACCAATTTATTAGAAACACTTTAAGGCAATACAGTTCCTCAGCACGAACTACAGCGTCCAAAATGACTCTGACGCTGAATCAACAACTTCAAAACCAATTCTGAACATTATAAGCAGTAGGATTTATTGCTGGGCTGATGTATTAGACTGCACAGACTTTAGCTGGCTGTAGGAAACTGGCAACTATTTATAATAACCCTATATTAACACCGCATCATGCTCCCAGGTCAAAACTGAAATTCAACGCTTTTTGTCACGTCTTTGTCTCTTTTTTCAATATTGAAAGACTTTTTTCAATGTTTTGATGCTTTTCTTTTAAATATAATGCTTATTTTCATTACCGTGTATGAATACCATCACCAACTTAAATAGTTTCACACTTATTTTTGGAATTCATGGTCAATAAACTTCCTTTTTAGGAAATTGTACCTAATTCTTCAGTTAAAAAGAGCAGGAATTATGAATTATTTAGAGTAATATTAAAGGAAGAATAATCAAAGAAGGGTTTATGTCAACATTCGGTTTTGAAACATTTCAAAAAGAAATTCTAACGTTGAAAGTGCATGAAAGTAGAGATCCGATCTTTTGTTGTATGGACTTATCCATTTGAATTTTGATCAAAATTAGAGATTGAAATTTAGAAAACGGGTCAAATTTGACCTAAAGACAACGCAAAGGCTTTTATTTTCTTCCATGTTGTTCTGTTTTGTTGTTCGTTACCATGGTGACTGTTCTCTGCAGTCAGCTGACCGAGCTGCTGTTAACTGGTTCGCCCTCAGGGAATTATGACTGAACGTTTAACCGTTTACTGTCACGCGGTGTCTCGTTTGTCATCTCGACAAATGAAAGAAGCCGGAGTTGTGAGGACTCTTTTCTACTTAAGTCAGTGCTTTTTTTATTATTACTCTGGCAAACCTTGCCTTTTTACACGTGTGATCTTTCTCACACAGAAGGCTACTGGTTTCTCATTTCACAGAGAAAATGTGATTTTGTTAAAGTTGCCATGCTAGTTATCAATTTGAAATGTCCGCTTTATGTTCATGTACAAGTAGAATGTAGGAAAAGACAAAGCTTTACTGGTATACACTCGTTTTCACAGAATAATTGAATGAGTGGATTGGTTGTTATTTTCACTTGAATAGGTATGTTCCCACACACCAACATGGCCTCGCATTTGCCAGCTCTGATGTCATTCTTTATGAAAGTACTTCCACTAGGAGAAATTGCCAAGGAGCTGCAGAGAGACCAAAGGCCCTATAATGCAGGTGTATTTAGGGCGTGTCCGAATCCGCTTAGGCTAGTTTGACGACAGAAAAACGGGTCCAGGCGCATGGTTCAAAGGGGTTGTACCTAGTGTCTTCATTAATTCATGGGTGTGTTCTGGGCGTAAAATGCAATAAACCAATCAATGTGTCATCTCCCATTGTCATTAACAGCAAGGCACGTTTCTACCATGATGCTTTGCTGTTATGATGATGATGATTTGCAACCTTTATATCTTAATTTCAGATTTTTTGCATTTTTGGGTGCTGCTGCCTCGCCGTGTGTGTGTGTGTGTGTGTGTGTGTGTGTGTGTGTGTGTGTTAAAAGCATTGTGTGTGCAGGCTGTGCATAGGCCATAACTTTATACTAATGCACTGTTAAAATAACATTTAAATGCTGCACTATTGACTTTAGAGCAGGATTTTGTTGGTTTAGGGTGTGATCACTTTCCGCTGCCTCAAGATAGCAATACGCCCAGAAGGCACCTGAACACACCTTCCTGTGAGACACGCACACCCATGGGCGCAGGTGCATTTGCTATTGAAACGAGGTGGGCGCTGGACGGTCTTAAAATAGCCATTTGCGTCATGCTTTGCGCCGGGTGGAAGATAGAGGCCCCAAAGGTCTGTGCCCTTTATTGGTCGTTACATACCAGAAAACGGTATTGTAGCATTTATGAAAAAGGAAGGAGCTCATTTGCTTCACCATTAATGGTCGGAAAAAGATGGTTGCTGCTTCCAAGAGGGGTTTCCTTTGTACAATGGCCATTTTTAGGAGGTACATCGCACAAGGTACAATTCCCGAAGTTGATTTCCATTTCCTGATGGGCGACTTTTAGTCATTAGATAGCCGCAGAGATGGTCTTGTTAGCTTGACCTCATCGTCTCCACCTCTTCTCCTTTCCTCTGGGTTTACTCTGCTGTTGTGCAAGCTGGCTAGCTAGCCCATGCTAACAGAGTCGGCTAGAGACTATCGGACTACAGGAGACGGGCAAGTTGATTTCTTGGTCCTGATGAGGAACTCATAGAGCATGCATGGAGGGAGGAGCCATTTGTGCAGTGACTGAGCCTTTTAAAAACCAGCAACTTTTATCTTTCATCCTTCTTCTGATCTAACAGCAACAAGAGGTCGGGGAAGTATGCGTGGAGCCATCGCCAAACAGTCCTATGTAGCTCCAGTCCGTACTGGAGCTAAACTTTAAGTCTGCTCCCTTTTCAGCGGTCCTGTCAAATTCGAAGGATTTGATTTAACGCCTAAATATTCCATTTCACAAATAGGTTGGAGTACAGATGCTTAAAATGCTCCAACTTCCATTTCACTGCAACTTCAATGTCCTCTTTCCAGCCTTTTAGCAACAACATGCACACCATTCGGTCCGCTCACGCTTTATCTACAGCCACAGCCACTCAACGTGTCCATGGACTCGTCTCTTCTGCCAAGCTGGTGGGGTTCAACCTGTCCTGGTGGGACATGGGGTTTGTTAAAGGCCGGTTTAACTTTGGCTCCAACTACAAAACCAAAGGGGCTCACCTTTGCCATCCTAGCTCCAACCTTTTGGAATCTTTTCCTTCAGTCTGTCAGGTCTGCTGAGTCTCTGGACTGTTTTCAGAGTCTTTATGAAAACCTGTCTTTAAACATTAGCCTTTGTGTAAAGTGCCACCAGCCCTTTATGCTGAGACTTGTTTATTTTATTTCCATATTGTATTGTTAGCCTGGCCTTGTGTTTTGGGGGTCCCCGAGGCCTTTTTTCATTTAATCAACATCATTAGTCAACTGACCCTTGTTTATTTTTACGTGTGTTCCACCACAATCCCGCCTCGTTCATCCGGTCCTAGGGACCCCGGAGGACTAGATGAGGGTAGTGGTGTACGCGTTTGAGTGCAGGACGGGTCTCAGGACCCCAGACGCCAAGGCCACCATAGCGGGAAAAATCCAATTGAACGCAGGAGACTTGAAGCACAACACAAGGGTTAAACCTGATTTGTATTTTGTAATTCATGTTTATTCTTATTTATTTCTTCATATGTATTGTGCATGTGTGTAAGGCACTTTGTAACTGTTTTTTTTTTTTTTTTTAAGTGTTATATTTATGTACATTAATAAAGTGTTACTTACTTACTTACTTACTTACTTAAGCTCTATTTGGGCTGGCTTTACGTAGTTCAGGTCGTAAAAGTTGTAACATCTGTCTGCACTTGTATGCACTGCTGCTCTTTCTATTCTAGATATCTAGAAATAGCTATTTGTACAAATGTAATGAATGAGCGCTGATTAAATAAACCGTAGTACTATCTTTGCTTCTGGTAGGTTGGTGAACAGTGTCACTCTGATCGTCACTGTACTGTCTGACGTACGGTGAGGCCGTTGTGAGGAGATCCTGGTTAGTCACTGGCCTCGCTGTAATAAAGGAGAGTGCTCTATGTGCTTCCTCTCAGCTGGGTAAATTCCTGTAGAGTCTTGGGATCCTCTTTCTTAATATACCACATTTAGCCATCGGGCAAACTGACACCAGACTACAACTCACTAGATCAGCGGGTTTGAAACTTTCTCCAATAATACAACCCAACTAAAAATTACTTAAATAATAGCATACATTCCAAATGTTTAGAATCCATCACACAATTCATTCAATTGTGCCCTGAGATGGTCAAGGGGGGCATTCCTAGTCCGAGGAGCGGCAGAGCGGAAGCCATGTGTGTTTGTGTGTGTGTTCGTGCGTTTTTGTGTGTGTGTGTGTGTGTGTGTGTGTGTGTGTTTGTGTGTTCTAAGTGTTCGTCTGTGCGTGTGTCTGTGTGTGCGTGTTTGTGTGTGCGTGTTTGTGTGTTTGTGTCTCTGTGTGTTTGTGTGTGTGTTTGTGTGTGTGCGTGTTTGTGTGTGTGTTTGTGTATGCATGCCAGCGTGCATGCATGCAAACACGAACACACACAAACACACACACACACCATTTTCCCAGAAAGCCATGTTCTGGTCAGCGCAACCCTCTGACCACACGTCCATAACTCAACGGTCTGAAATCACAGCACACACCGTCTCCTTCCTGTTGCCGTGTACGCTCCCTTTTCATCGGCTTGTTTTAACTTCTCACACTTATTTATTTTTTTATTTTTGTGTTTACACCCCTAATGCCAGAGTTAGTGATATCTTTAACTGGACGTTAACGCGCCTCTCTGTCTGTTTCCACAGGTTTTTTTCCGGGGATCACTATGACTGATGGGGATTATGACTACCTTATAAAGCTCCTTGCCCTGGGGGACTCTGGCGTGGGGAAGACCACCTTCTTGTACCGCTACACGGACAACAAGTTCAACCCCAAGTTCATCACCACAGTCGGCATCGACTTCAGGGAAAAGAGAGTGGTGAGTTCCATGTCATGTTGCTCAGGTTTTAAGAACAAAAGCAGGGAAATGTATGCATATGCACGCTTCTGTCAGCTTTCAGATATTACTTTTTTGAAGATTATTTTTGGGGCATTTTCGGCTCTACCAACTGAGCTATGTGGACGTCCGGTTTCCCATATTTCTGCCTCTAGTTTTGAATAAAGGCTACTTCCTCTTAAGATTCATCTCAACCAGACGTCAGTTTTACCAGTATCCCACGCTCACCTTACACACTGTTAATGCAGGCTTAGTTACCATAGTTACAGAGGCATTTGCCCAGACATTTTCATTGGGCTTCACTTATCAAAGAACTGACACTGGGTCAGAACGGATTTTCTGCTGCTTTTGTCCCACAGCCGAGTCTCAGTCAGTACATTAACATGTACAGGGAGATAAAAGATGGCTTAGGTTAGCGAGCAAGTTTCTAACAAGATAATCATATTATTACTTTGACAAATAAAGGAAATCATCCTACACGTATCATTTATTTATTTGCCTCCACCAGCGATACTGTTGTGAACAATTCCTGGTTAGACCAATGATTCCCAACGTTTTCTGGCCTGAGAACTATGGAAGTGAAAGCATCCATTAAAAAGAAAAAGGTAGAGAAAATTCCCCAAATGAAATAGAAACGTATATATTCCTTCTCATATATTTTTGACCCGTTTTGAGATTTCTTTTGCAAGTAGTGGGCCCCCCATTCCTCTGTAGCTCCTTATCTCTGCTGCATGCTAGCGCCTCGTGGCTACATTAGCCGCCAGTAGCATAACACCCCCAAAATAACATCCGAGTTGCATTGGGGATGATGTATGACATGGGTATCACTACTGATTATCTGAATCAATTTGATTCCGATTCACAATGTCCCAATACGATTTGATTGGCGGTTCAATTTGATTGAATTCTATTAGGGATATTTCAGTTACAATACTCCTTTTTCCTGGAAATGGAAGAGATTCTCAGAGAACTATTGCTGTAAAGTGTAAAATGAACAGTTTTTCCCTTGCCCAAATTTAGCTTTGGAGCGTTATTTATCATGACATGGATTCCCTAGATCAAATAGTTTCGTATGATATCAATGCCTCAAGTCTAGCTTTAAAATGGAGCCTCTCAGAATTTTATGAATCAATATCAGGTCATTCCGATGAAGATCTTTATTTAATCGGAAAATTGATTTTCCGAACCCAGCCCAAGTGATGGAGTCGCCAGGTCTTGTCTCTGGTTCTGATGCATCGGTTTAGATCTTTTTCACTGTCCGTTATGATTGTTACAGAAGGGCAATGCTCCGATATGTCTTTCAAATATCAAAACCGACAAATCCTTCAAACTAAACAACAAAGTAGTTTGTTTGTTATTGGCTTGGGCCAGTACTCACGTGTACTGACCACTTCTGGTTTTTTCCCAAATGAGTACCCTTGATTCTATTTGTCATTAACAGTACTATTAATAGGCCGAAGGTTCTATTGACATGAAACCAGATGTTGGTAACCAAGTAATCCATACCTACAAAGAAACCAAAACAAATAAGTTCCGAAATAAAGTTATGAGTAATATTGTGAAGTGACGCGCTCACCCTGCTTGTCATTTCCGGGTTAGCACTCCACCAATCAGATCGGTCATTTGAGTCCGACTACCGGCAGTGCCGGGAAAAAAAAAAATCTTACAAGGGACATGGTGGATTATTCAGCTTTTAAAAGACCACAAACATCTCATTGAATGTAAATTAAGATACCATGAATTGCTTTTTTTTAATGTGGGCTGGGTATTAAACTTGGATTTTGACAGTCACCAAATAGTCAGTGGGACTTTTGCAGAGTGCGTTCACTTAATCATTGATGGAATACCTGATGTTGTTAGCTTTATATGTATTATTTTATTATTTCTGTGCAGCTGTTTATGAGAAGACACTAGTGCTGGGTACCGACACGCAATGCCAATAGGACACCGGTTCCGACATAAACAGTAGTAACGAGACCGGATAAGAAATTCAAATTTCAGTTCCAAATATGGGTGCGAGATTTTTTTGTAAAGATCATGGTGCTTGTTTTTGTTGTTTACCAGCCATTTACTGGTGAAAGAAGTCCTATTATAAGTTATTGTTATTACATCAAGGCGTTCTATAATGTCGCCAACTGTCTTTTTGTGCTCCTTTTTAATATTTTATATTATATACATTTTAAATATATCATATATATTTTTGTTCAGGCTTCGTTTACGCACCGGCACCATTTTAAAAGTATCGTTTTAGCACCGGTATGGGGGGAAAAAAAGCCAAATAATACTAAATATAATAATAAAATCATTTCATTTAATGATAAAAACAAAACTTTAATTTTACCAAAAACTTAATTATATTCAGCAAAGAAAGGTATGGAAAAATGGGCAGCTGTGGCATTTGTGCCCAAACTCAATGTCCAAATCCAGCAACCTTCGAGCAAACTGCCCCACACATTCCACTATAAATGACTCATTTATCACCTTGAAAACGGAACTAAAAGCCCTGCAGAGTTGATCTAATTGCTCTGAGTGGGATGGGTGTGAAAGCATCTTTAAAAAGAGAGTGTCTCATCTGGGAGAGGGAGAGGTGTGAATGATGCCAAAGGCTTCCTGCAGAGACACAACCATCAACCCATCAAGCTGCAGCACACAGGAGTTCATCATAATTACAGAGTCAGGATCAACGTCCAGATCCCAGTTAGGCCCTGTTCACACCTGGCATTCACCTTGTGTCTTTGATTATCTGTGATCAGATTTTGATATAATGTAAAAAATGCGGCCAATCGATCCTCAATGTGTCATGGGTGAAGCCCATGGTTGGAAATAAACACCAGCCACGAGCCAAATGCGGGATAAATATGCATATGCTGCTAGATTCGCTTCACTCACCAGCCAAAACAACAACAGTGGGACTCTATTAAGCAGCTGTCGGATGTTGGAATCCACCTACCACAGTGGCAAGTGGACAAAAAAAGTTCCTTTCCATTCATTCTGAATAGGTGAAGTGCGCTTAGGCTGCAGTGTGCACACTGATTCTCTGCTCCTGCTGGCTAGTCAGCGTTTGCTACCCACAAAGTATGCCGTTTTTCCACAAACAAAGTTTAGAAAAGAGAATTTTCAGCACATATTTGATCTGTCAACATAGTGTGTTGCCAGATAAAGTTAAGTGAAGGTCATGCCTTTGTGTCAGCAACGCAGGTGTTATTAAAATGAATAGGTGGTTGTGTCTTTTTTGCACTTTAATTACGTTTTTGAGGGAATGTCGTCTGCAACTAGAGGCAGTAGTGAATGTCTGTAGCTGCCCCTTTGTAATTGGGAATCCTACACATTTCCTTTCAAATATATATATATATATTTTTTACACCAAGTTGCCACTGTATCAGGCCCTTTTAGTTCAAACAAATTACAATGCCGATACGATGCATTCTGGAGCCTGTATTTGGAACAACAGATCACTACACATTAATTGTATCCGATGGATCAATACTAAACTAGTGTTCCTTTTTCCTCAGGTGTACACAGCGTCCAACCCCAATGGGGCAGCCACGGGGAAAACCTTCAAGGTTCACCTTCAGCTCTGGGACACAGCTGGACAGGAGAGGTAAGCTGTCTGTCCCAACAGACTGCCGCTTTTCTTCCACCAGGACAGTTCCGGTATACAGTTTTGGTTACGCATGTCTCTCTATACTGAGTCCACTTGTCCAAAATCTGCTCACAATTGTCCAATTATGATTTGATTTTATTTTGGAAAAAAATATGTAATATGAATATGGGTAATATTAGTGATAGTGAGTGTGTGTCTGGCGGTTATAAACTTGAATGTATCAATTTCAGTCTAACTTACAATCAACATGATTTAATGTGTATTAATTGTTACCAGGTAGTAGTCACTGCAGTCGACAGTTAGGTCAAAGATTAAAGCTTTGGTGCCTATCTTTTTGATATTCATTAACGTCTATTTCATTCAAGCCATTGTTAAATGAGTTGCTACAAAGCTATATAAGACTACATCTCTCTCTGTATCTCTCAGTATGTTCAGAAGATTGTGGTGTCTGGCAACACGAGTGAAAATTATAAACTCTTCTGAAGAGTCCATGTTTTTTTTAAATCCCCTGTGTACTTCTCAGCTATTTGCAACTGCGTGGAGGAGGGGTGGGGGGCGGTGCGTGATCACGGAAGGCTGTTTCATTTGGATGCGCTGACAGTGTTGTTATCATTACTTACAATTCCTCAGGGGGGCGACATAAACTACGCACTATGGCTTTAAAAGGATAAAGATCATAGCTGAAATCGAGCATGTATAATCACGCTGAATATTTCGAGGGAGAAAACAGAACAGTATCTTTATGAGTGTCCTTGGGTGTCAATCATACATGCGTGAGTGTGTGTTCTTTAATTGAAACTGGCCTCGTTCTTTTGAATCTGTTTATAAAGGGCTGATGATGACTCACTGCACGATGAGTCATTGTTAGTTACATAATTCTAACTTCATTTTTTCAGCTCAGTGTAACGGAACATGTTCTCATAAGATGATAGTCATGAACCTCTAACCCAGTCATTGTTCCACCTGACCTGTGTAATCAGTTCGCCCAGACTGTTTACTGAGGAAACACCCTAATATCTTTGCTTATATATATATATATATATATATATATATATATATATATATATATATATACAGTGAGGAAAATAAGTATTTGAACACCCTGCTTTTTTGCAAGTTCTCCCACTTAGAAATCATGGGGGGGTCAGACATTGTCATCGTAGGTCTAAAACTAAAAAAATCCAATAATCACAATGTATGATTTTTTAAACTATTTATTTGTATGATACAGCTGAAAAAGTATTTTGCCAAGCTTCTTGACAATTTCCCCGTAGCCTTGTCCAGCCTTGTGGAGGTGTACAATTTAGTCTCTAGTGTCTTTGGACAGCTCTTTGGTCTTGGCCATGTCAGTAGTTGGATTCTTACTGATTGTATGGGGTGGACAGGTGTCTTTATACAGCTAACGACCTCAAACAGCTGCATCTAATTTAGGATAATAAATGGAGTGGAGGTGAACATTTTGAAGGCAGACTAACAGGTCTTTGGGGGTCAAAATTCTAGCTAGGTGTTCAAATACTTATTTGCTACTGTATCATACAAATAAATAGTTACAAAAATTTACATTTTGGTTTCTGGATTTCTTTTTTATTTAGATTATGTCTCTCACAGTGGACATGCACCTACGATGATAATTTCAGACCCTCCATGATATCTAAGTGGGAGAACTTGCAAAAAGCAGGGTGTTCAAATACTTATTTTCCTCACTGTATATACGTGTGTGTGTGTGTGTGTGTATCTTACACGTATGTCTCAAAAATATGTCTGGAGAGGATCTTTAAACATAAAAAATGACAAAAAATGTAACATACCATTGTTTCTGGCTTTAATGTCTTCATGCTGAATCACCACCAAGACAAACTTCAAAACCGTTAGAAAAATATTTTTTAGTTTATTTTTTTCAGTTCACTTTTTTTCCTGTAGCCTCAGACACCTCAGCTCTGACAGATCTCAGCTGTGGCGTTCATTTCTTTGTGTGTGTTCTAGGTTCCGCAGCCTGACAACGGCGTTCTTCAGGGACGCCATGGGGTTCCTGCTGATGTTCGATCTCACCAGCCAGCAGAGCTTCCTCAATGTCAGAAACTGGATGAGTATGTTAACATTACATTTTCTTTATGAACATAAACCATTAGTTTACAGCAAAACCATTTTCTCTCCTTTAGTCAATATTCTGCCCAACACCTGTTGCATACCTACAGCTGTGCAAAGACTTCTGTTTTACATGTAATCTCATTTTTTTGCTGTTGTGTATTTGAATTCATTTCCAGGCCAGCTACAAGCCAACGCCTACTGTGAGAATCCAGATATAGTGTTGATAGGAAACAAGGCGGATCTGGCCGACCAGCGGGAGGTTCAGGAGAAACAGGCCAAGGAGCTGGCTGATAAATATGGGTAGGTTTGTTTTCCTCGTACAGTATTTGGTCCATGTGTTTAATTTGGAGTAAGGATTAGGTACGTGCGGTATGGATTTATTTCAGCTGACACGATAACCAATAATTACCAGCTTCCCATGGCCAAAATGTTTAAGATAACTGATATTTTCACTATTTTATCAAGTGTGTTTCATTGGGGCCCTAGCACAAAAGTTAGTGTTGTCATTCCAGCTAGCCACCAGACCATGGTCTGATGTTGCCTGGCAACACAATTCAGTTCCAGGAAGAAATAAACTCTGTCTTAAACTCTGGAGAAATTCCAAATGTTTGGGGACTTAGGGTACAGTGTAAATGTCAGATTCTGTAAATGAAATGTGACATTCACAGTAAAATGGAGTAGATTACATACTTGCATACTACTTGATAGCTTAGGTCTAATATCCACATCCATGAAACAGTACATGTCTGTCTATTTCAAAATATGACAATACATAAAAAACACCACCAATGAAGTCTTGGTATCAATATTCATTTATATTAAATCAATAGACTGTTATAAGTTTTAAGCCCAAAGTGTTGTCTAACAGAAAATTAGCAAATCTTTTGAACACTTATGATGCTGTGAACTGTAAGGGTTTTTAATATTTTACTATCTCATACAATTTATCATAAAAATTGATAATTTTACAAACAATCCATCAGTTTATAGATGGTTTAAATTAAATGTATTCCAGTGTACTGTACTGTGACCTCGGTGAGTCAACTTCAGTAGGTAAGCTGCAGCAGGTAAAACTTAGAAAAGTAGCTTTCTGTCATATTTGCTGAAACTGACCCTATGTTCGAAATCCGGCTCCTCTGGCACCCCCTACATCCTGTAGTGCAGTTTGCAAAAATCCACCGCTCCCTGTTCAGATGCACCAATCAGGGTCTAACTGCATGAGCAGAAAGGGGGGAGGGACTGAGAAGCTGTTGATGTTCAAATTTTGTGGCCATGTCCTGGATCTTTGCAATCCTACTATAGCACCTTTAAAATAAGTTAAGTATCAAAGTTATGTTACCATCACGTACTGATGCAGTTACCAAAGAATCTCAGTGGACTCATTGGACTGTCTGACAGCAACCTTTGTAATGCAGACACAACCAAACACATCATAAGTGTCCTGAAGGTTGGATCACTTAAAATGTTTAGGTGGCGGAAACATGTCGGGAACAGTCCCTTCCACCAACTGAAATATTGATTTTCAGTTTGAAATCTATGCGGAGAAATGACTAAACTGACTGAGCAGATTAATCAAACCGTGGGGTCTTGCTGTCTTGGTGCATGTATTAAAGTGTAAGGTTAAAATCATATTTGGAAAAACACTTACAATGTGTTCATGGCAAAAAATAGGACTCAGATCTTTGGAATTAAAGATCTGGGGTTAAGCTATGTCATTTAGATACTGCTTTCATATAGTTTCTGTGCAGTGTGTATTCTGTTTACACCAAGAAACCTGTTCTGACCCCCACCATACTCCATAAGCAACTAATACACCTAAATGACCCTTAGTGGCTGTTGGGAACACTCTATCTGCATTAAGTCCCTACAAGATGATTTAAATGGAAATGAACTGAAACCTATGGAAGCCAATTTAAACTTGAAAATATTATTCCACAGAAGAATTCTAATTCCCACATACTGTATGTATGTGTGGTTTGAGTTAATGTTAAACTGCAATAATAATCCAATTATCATTAACATACCTGTATGGGCGTTCTATTACCATATTAAATAAAAAAAGACATGATTTCAATTTCATAATTAGAATGCAATATAAACAATGTATCCATATTTTCCATTTGTGCAAGCATTATTTAAATCACACTTACAAATTAAAAATATATAATGCTATTGTGTTCAAGTTTGTGTTATTGTTTTAACCCTCATGTTGTCCTCGGGTCAAATTGACCCCTTTCTCTATATCAATGTTCTTTTTAATTCCCCAAAATAACATGATTGATTTCACCCAACGCTCTTTGGCAAGTACAAATTCATTCAATTCATTCATTCAAGTCTTATTTTATAGCATTTGAAAACAAATTGAAGTGTTTTTGAAATAGTAGTGAGTAAAAGTTGACATATTCCAGTCTGTGAATATCATCAACATCCATTCCTTTAATTTTAGTCTAAATAATTCCTAATTTCTAACTCAAACATTAGGTAGAATTTCCTATAAATGAGGTTTATTGACCATAAATTCCCCAAAAAACTGTAAAACTTCAGTTAAAAAGTTAGTGTTACGTAGTGTTAAACGTCACAAAAAGTGACAAACATTGAAAAAATGGACAAGAACGTGTCAATAAAAGTGTTGATTTTTGATGGGAAGATAACATAAGGGTTAAAGAAAATAAAATAAAAAATATATAAAATCCCCTGTGGGCTTACATATAACCATTTGAAATCAATCAAAAACGAATGGTCCTAAAAGTACTCGTGTTCTTGTTGGCCACAGGATCCCGTACTTTGAGACGAGTGCGGCGACCGGAGCCGAGGTCGACAAGGCGGTCATAACTCTGCTGGACCTGGTCATGAAGAGGATGGAGCAGTGCGTGGACAAACCGCCCGCGGAGCCAGCCAATGGGAACGGGACGACCAAGCTGGCTGACACGCAGCCCAACGAGAAGAAATGCGCATGCTAGATGAGGAAGGAAACGACCAGTCAGCGCTCCACTGTCCGTCTGTCCCTTCTACTCGCAACATTCCCTCCTTCTTTCACCTTCTCCGTCATCTTTGATTGCATGTGTCTTCATCTCTTCCCCCCTTTATTCTTCTTTCCCCTCCCAAAGTGTCTGTCAGAGGGCAATCAAACAACCCTGTCCCCATCTAGTGGATGTTCGAGGTAAGACAGTCTCAGCCTGTCTGCCTTTCAGCTCTGTTTAGGAGCAAATGAAAACAGGAGGGGACAGTTTCACCGCTGTCAGACACATGACGTATCGGTTTAAAACACGCAGCCTGGGAATTAAGCCCTGCGCGCTTCCGATTTGTCTCCTCGCAGTTGGGTTGAATGATTTTAATGGATCTACACAGGCAAAAGGAGATGTTTTAAACTCCTTGACAGAATGTGCCTCCTGTTTAGGCGTGTTTATCGCGTGATGATGACCACCTGATCTGGACTTTAAGAGTTTAACAGCTGTGTGCCTGTGTACATTAAGTCCCGGTCCTCTCCTTACACTTTTCCTCCTGGACCAGGGTGAGCCACTGTAACCAGTTTGGCCCCCTAGATTCACACTGTTTTCAATGCTGTACCTGTATCAGCCATGTATCGTCATTTTTCCGTGTTTCAAGCCGTTTTGACTCATTCACAGATGCGAGACGTTTGCCAATAATGCACCAAATCGTATTTAATACACAGTAGTTGGCTAATGTGCCCCGGTGGAGGTCTTAGACACCAAATGTCCGCTTGTTAGCTTTTATGGCTAATTATAGGATATGTAATGACAGCTCAATCCGCAATGAGCTGTGCAGTTTATTATTGGGCCTATATCAAACTTCATATTAGTAACAGTAAATACCCGACATAGATACCCACGACACAAAGCGGAGGAGGGTAAATAGCTCCAACAGATCCTACGTTATTTTTCATAACCAAAGTGGTCCGAGTAGAGTGTTGTGCTTTATTCTAGTGCTTTATTCTAGTCGCTAGTGATGATTATGTAAAGCAGTATTATATATTCATATATTGGATCAACACCCTTGATGAATTAAACATTTCTGTTGGCAGTAATTCAAAAAAAAAACCTTGGAAGAAATGTTGATACGACAGGCTCAACTAACCCTCACAGGCTTCCTGTTTACACATTTGATTAGCAGCTAATGTAGCTAGCTAGCTAGCCACAAACTGGTTTACATACTGTAGGTTCATCAGTTTTAGCAGTAGCTACAAGTGTCGTGCTAGTATTAACCAATATAGCATATTTTTGTATAATTATTGCCACACTACCAACATCTTTTTATCAAGACTAGCTTACTAATAACTAGGTTGTTGCCGTTGAGTTGTTGCTTTCTGTGCCAATATTTGAAGTGTTCTCAAATGTCTCCTTTCTATCTGACTTTTGATACCAAAACAAGACGTTAACGTAACCTACCTTGCTTTTCTTTGTCCATTCTTACAGGACAGACTGCCATATGATTTATTAGAACAATTATTGGATAGTTCCACATAGCATTAATAACATTGCATAATTTGCTTGGTATATATACTGCATCTTTTTTGTTTCCCAGCCCCACTTCCAACTGTTCATTTTAACCCTCCTGTTGTCTTCGGGTCAAATTTGACCCCTTTTCAAAAAAGATTCTATATCAGGAACTAGTTTTTATTTCCAACAAATTATCCAAAAATGTAACGTGGAGGGTTCCCAACAACGCTCCTCACAAGTTTAATAAATAATCAGTTAACTACTTTCATGTGATGCTATGAAATTGATGTTTTTTGTCAATTTCATAGCATTTGGAGTAAAATAGTAAAGTAAAGAGAGTAAAAATAAAATGTGAACAAATGTAAAAAAAAAAAAGAAATCGGAAAATTTGAAGAAAAAAAAATGCCGAACAAAGTGACGAAAATGTCAAAAAGGTGACAAATGTAGATTTCTGTTATTTCTTTTTTTTTATTGGGGGGGAAAAAAACACAAACATTTCACAAGGCTCAGAAAAAGTAGAAAAAGTGACCCAAAAAATGGGGGGGGAAGACACAAAAGGAGCAAAAAAGACAACCAAAACGTTGATAAAAAAGGTTTTGGAAAACCAAAAATTTGCAGGTTGACGGGAAGACAACCCGAGGGTTAAAAACTGCTTTAGCTCTCTCTCTCTCTGTTAGCGGGCAGGTTGGTTATACTCTTCTAACTCTCCATTAAATCTCCATGATGGTGGCAGACAGATTTGGGGTCCACTATGAAACATACATGAAGAAACATGAAGGAGAGAAAAAAGCCTCCATAACTGTCTATCATTAACAGACTGTCCTAGACCAGCATAGACAGCTTGTTCCAAACTGACACACTGTCTTGGCTTTTTCAAGCGTTATTCCACTGTGACATAATACTTTAATCTCTGTGGGAGATAATCAGCTAAAAGTATCAGCTGCTAAGAAAGATGGTGGCCATTTTACAGATGGAACAAACGTGGCATGTAAGTCAATATAGGATACGCAGCAATCAAAAGTGAAATGACCTTATGAGTGGAGAGGTTACTTTAATCTAATAAGCATCATTATCATGAGAATAGACTTCTCTGAAAATGGAAAATAAAAAATGGCAAACGGCAGTTGGGGGAGTCGGCTTTTCAGGGGAGCTGAGTTTTCATGTTGGCCGAAACAGAAAATCCAACAAAGTGAAATATCGCTTTATGGCCCCATCCATGGCCAATGTTGTTAGAATTTAAAGTGACCAATTATTTATATTCAAATAAATGGAAAACATTATTATTTCTGCTTTGATATTTTTTGTTCTATCCTTTACATCTCACACTTCTTTCTTTTCTATTTTCATGTCCATCAAGAGAAAATAATGTTTTTTCATTGCAATAGTGATCCTCAGCTCGCTTGTTGAATAAACCTGCAGATTACGAATTCCTCATCAAAATGTGTGTCTAACATGAAGGAAATAATCTTATTATAAACTATAGGAAGTACAGTGGAAGTTAATTCAAACCATTTGTCTTTGCTTTGACTTTTTTGGTTCAATCCCTTGAGTTACTGTGGACCAATGTTTTTTTTTTTTTTTTTGCTTAACACTATATTTTCTTCATTGCATGCCAGACCACATGGCCGTTAGTATCTAGAGAACCTTATGAAATCGCAGCATATTTAAACTAAATTCCACAGAGTTTAGTTTAGACATCGTCATGTTTTGTACCATGACGCAATGCTTGACCTAAGGGAAAAAAAATCGGTCTTTAAACTGTAAAAATTAAACAAAAAAAATCATCTTGGAGGCCGAGATGATCTCTTATCAGTGCAACTCAGCAGTTTTCCTTAAGTCAAGTAACACCTTGATCTGCCTTACTTCATTACAAATCTTCAGTTAAGTTGAGTTGCAACAGAAATTACCTTTTTTAGCTTGTCCTTCAGTGAGCCAAAGGGAGGTTTCACACAGCTGCATGGTCGTAGTATTACTGCAGTTGGTTTTTTAAAGTGTACTGAGATCAGGGGCTGCCAAATGGGTCCGCAGTTATGGTAGGTACACGGAAAGTGTGGTCATTTTGAATAGACATAACATTTAGAATTTCACTTTTTGATTATTGAATTGCTTTTTTAGCAGTAATATGTGCTTGCTGGATCCATAAAAACTAAAGTCCCAGGTTAAGCACTTTGGCTTCAGCCTATCTTCACCTATGTTTTTACTACCAGTGTGCCAAAAAAAAAGAAACGGACAAACTCAAACCTCATTCTGCTGTTCACTCCTTTAAAAAAATGCCTTCAGAAATAGCAAGAATTGTTTATTTTGTTTGGATGCCAAACAAGTTGCTTGCCAACAGCTGATCTCTGTGCCATATTTAACACTCACGGCTGTTTGATTGTAGTTTATCGGAATAATAATTTTCTGACTATAAAGATAAAAGGAGCGGGCTCACGTAACATTCTCTCACAGTTACTCAGCAGCATAATTGCTTGAAAGTCCCCAAAAAATACTATTACAGCATTTGTTCTAAAATAATAATGTTCCTTTATAAGTCCCACAAGGGGAAATTACAATTTACACTTTATCACACACAGGCCTGAATTACAAACGCATGCTCACTACCTATACATGTACTAAATGGAGAGATGTCAGAGTGGGGGGGGGGCTACCTATGGAAGGGCACCCAGAGCAGTTGAGGGTTCAGTGCCTTGCTCAAGAGCAACTTGCCCAGGAGGTAAACTGGCATCTCTCCAGCTACCAGTCCCCCACCATACTTTGGTCCGCATGGGGACTTGAACCAGCGACCCTCCGGTTCCCAAGCCAACTCCCTACAGATTGAGCTACTGCCCCCCCGATTCCTCTTATAACGTACAGGTTATATATTCCGAAACACTTAAAGAAGCAGCTTATTGAAATTTGAGTGCAATGAGTCTAAATTTAATCTCGTTTTAGCTCTGATTTGGTCACCACCAACTCCTGAGAGACGAAGATGACTGCTAAGTAAGTAATTCATTCATTTTAATGAATTAATTTGGAAAGCAAACCCGACACACAAATCCTTGACATTTACCCGGACCTTTAATCTGCCGATTATTTTCTAGATTAATCATTTGTTCTATAAAATATGAAACATAGTGACAAAAATGTCCATCCATTTCTCGTAGTCATAGGTTATTTCTTTCAATGTATTCTATTGTCCAAAACCCCAATAAATGAAATTTAATGTGATATAAAACGGGAAATCATATTATATATTTGAGAGGGCATTTTCTGCCATTTTTGCATGAAAAATAACTCATGATTTGTTGATTGTCAAAATATGTGGCAATTATTTTTCTGTCAATCATTGCCGATCCAAAGCAAAATTAGCACAAAAAACATCAACGGTAATGGTGGTTTTCTTGTTATTTGAGACTTTGGCTTTGTTCAAAACTGCATATACCAACAAATGCATGCTGTTCCATGTTAGTTAGTATAAAATTGAATTTGATTTATGTGACATATGCTGGGCCAGGCTTAGCCAGTTCCGGTTTTGGAAAAAGGAAGTAATGACTCATTGTTGTGACCATTACAGCGCTTTGCATTGTGAGAAATAGAAGGCAAGCATACATACTGAAGTTTTCTCTCAAATCATTATGACAGCACGGTATTTTTCAGGGTAATTTACACGTACCCATGTATATATGCCTTCAAGAACATGCCAAACCTGTAGGTGGCAATGTGGATTGATAGACGAATATTTATTAATCCCATAAAAAAATGGGAAATTAAGCTCAAGCCCACTTTAGCCAATCAGAATCCTCTCCCTTCTCTTCCTCACTTCCTCGGCTGCTTAAAAACTTTCTCCAGTTTAATTTAAATTTGAATACGTTTTATACATTTGTCTTATCTGTCAATCGTGTTTTTCTTGCATTATCTCCTCCATTAAATGTTTTTTTTAAATTCACTTTGAAAGTGTACACTGTTATGAGAGTCATGTTGTGCCTGTTATTAACTCTTCTGTCTGATCCTCTGTAAAGATTGTGAGCTATTGAATATTTTTCATGGATTATTGATTATAGATTACAAAGCAGAGGGAAAAGAGACCAGACGTAATGATGTTTTTTGTGACCGATATATCAAAACTTATCAATACAAGTACCTCTAAGAGTTTTTATTTTTGGAAATCCTTTGTGTATGAATTGTCTCTGATGCCTGCAGTCTGTACACGTGTCTTCAGTTCCCACTGCGTGTATCAATGCCTGTGTGTTTGTTGGGTTTGTTGCACTGTCAGCATGTTGGACACAATGAGAATGAAATGACCTGCGATGCGTTTAATGTTTCTGATGTCAAAGCTGCAAATAAACCTCTGTTTGTTTTGCCCTGTGTTTCTCTTTTTATCCAAAAGAGTAGATAGAGATCAGAAAAAAGGCTTTTCAAATTATTTAAAAAGTACATCGAAAAAAGTCAAAAAAGTGATAGTATAGTACTTTGAAAAAAGTCATTGGATAGTACAACGAAAAAGAGTATTAGTATAGTACATTGAAAAATAATCATAGTATAGTACATCGGAAAAAGTCATAGTATAGTACATCGAAAAAACTAAAAAAGTCATAGTATAGTGCATCGAAAAAAATTCATAGTATAGTACATATAAAAAGAGTCAAAGTATAGTACAGTACATATAAAAAGAGTCAAAGTATAGTACATCGAAAAAAGTCATAGTATAGTACATAAAAAAAAGTCAAAGTATAGTACATATAAAAAAGTCATAGTATAGTACATCGAAAAATGTCAAAAAAATCATAGGATAGTACATCGAAAAACAGTCATAGTATAGTACATGGAAAAAGTAATAGGATAGTATGTAAAAAAAAGTCATAGGATAGTACATCGGAAAAAGTCATAGTATAGTACATCGGAAAAATTCAAAGGATAGTACATCGAAAAAGTCATAGTAAAGTCCATCGGAAAA
>NC_048422.1:1867081-1870418 GCF_013103735.1 Etheostoma cragini
GGATAGTACATCTAAAAAAGGCAAAGAGTCATAGTATAGTACATCGAAAAAATTCAAAGGATAGTACATCAAAAAAGTTATAGTACAGTACATCGGAAAAAGTCATACAATAGTACATAAAAAAAAGTCATAGTATAGTACATCGGAAAAAGTCATAGTATAGTACATCAATAAAACTCAAAAAGTCATAGCATAGTGCATCGAAAAAAATTCATAGAATAATACATATAAAAATAGTCAAAGTATAGTACATAAAAAAAAAGTCATAGTATAGTACATCGAAAAAGAGTCATAGTATAGTACATCGAAAAAAAGTCATAGTATAGGACATCGAAAAAAAGTCATAGGATAATACATCAAAAAAGAGTCATAGTATAGTACATCGAAAAACAGTCATAGGATAGTACATTGAAAAATAATCATAGTATAGTACATCAAAAAAAGTCAAATAGTCATAGTATAGTACATCAAAAAAATTCAAAGGATAGTACATTGAAAAAGTCATAGTATAGGACATATAAAAAATTCAAAAAAGTCATTGTATAGCACATCGAAAAAGAGTCATAGTATAGTACCTCGAAAAAGGTAATAGTATAGTACATCGAAAAAGAGTCATAGTATAGTACATCAAAAAAAGATAAAAAAGTCATAGTATAGTACATCGAAAATGTCATAGTACAGTACATCGGAAAAAGTCATACAATAGTACATCGAAAAAAAGTCATAGTATAGTACATCGAAAAAGTCATAGTATAGTACATAGGAAAAAGTCACAGGATAGTACATTGAAAAAGTCATAGTATAGTACATAGGAAAAAGTCATAGTATAGTACATCAATAAAACTCAAAAAGTCATAGCATAGTGCATCGAAAAAAATTCATAGAATAGTACATATAAAAAGAGTCAAAGTATAGTACATAAAAAAAAAGTCATAGTATAGTACATCGAAAAAGAGTCATAGTATAGTGCATCGAAAAAAAGTCATAGGATAGTACATTGAAAAATAATCATAGTATAGTACATCAAAAAAAGTCAAAAAGTCATAGTATAGTACATCGGAAAAATTCTAAGGATAGTACATCGAAAAAGTCATAGTATAGGACATATAAAAAATTCAAAAAAGTCATTGTATAGCACATCGAAAAAGAGTCATAGTATAGTACCTCGAAAAAGGTAATAGTATAGTACATCGAAAAAGAGTCATAGTATAGTACATCAAAAAAAGATAAAAAAGTCATAGTATATTACACCGAAAAACAGTCATTGTATAGTACATTTAAAAAAAGTAATAGGATAGTATGTAAGAAAACAAACATAGGATAGTACATTGAAAAATAATCATAGTATAGTACATCGAAAAAAAAGTCAAAGAGTCATAGTATAGTACATCGGAAAAAGTCATAGTATAGTACATCGAAAAAAGTCAAAGAGTCATAGTAAAGTACATCGGAAAAAGTCATAGTTTATAGTGATTCGAAAAAAATTCATAGTGTAGTACAAAAAAAGAGTCAAAGTATAGTACATCGAAAAAAGAGTCATAGTATAGTACATCGAAAAAGTCATAGTACAGTACATCGGAAAATGTCATAGGATAGTACATCGAAAAAAGTCATAGAATAGTACATCGAAAAAGTCATAGTACAGTACATCGGGAAAAGTCATACAATAGTACATCGAAAAAAAGTCATAGTATATTACATCGAAAAAGTCATAGTATAGTACATATGAAAAAGTATGTACTATATAGAGTAAGATAGTACATAAAAAAAAGTTATAGGATATTATGTAAAAAAAAAACATAGGATAGTACATTGAAAAATAATCATAGTATAGTACATCGAAAAAAGTAAAAAAGTCATAGTATAGTACATTGAAAAAATTCAAAGGATAGTACATCGAAAAAGTCATAGTACAGTACATCGAAAAAAGTCATACAATAGTACATCAAAAAAAGTCATAGTATAGTACATCAAAAAAAGTCATAGGATAGTACGTAAAAAAAGTCATAGGATAGTACATAAAAAAAGAGTCATAGTATAGTACATCGAAAAACAGTCATAGTATAGTACATCGAAAAAAGTCATAGGATACTACATCAAAAAAGACATAGTATAGTACATATGAAAAAGTCAAAAAGTCATAGTATAGTTCGAGTACATCGAAAAAAGTAAAAAAAGCCATAGTATAGCACATCAAAAAAGTCATTGTATAGTACATCGAAATGGAGTCAAAGTATAGTACATCAAAAAAGTCATAGTACAGTACATCAGAAAAAGTCATAGGATAGTGTGTAAAAAAAAGTCATAGGATAGTACATTGAAAAATAATCATAGTATAGTACATCAAAAAAAGTCAAAAAGTCATAGTATAGTTTCGGAAATGTCATAGTATAGTACATCGGAAAAAGTCATAGTCTAGTGCATCGAAAAACATTCATAGTATAGTACATCGAAAAAGAGTCAAAGTATAGTACATCGAAAAAAAGTCATAGTATAGTACATCGAAAAACAGTCATAGCATAGTAAATCGAAAAAAAGTCATAGTATAGTACATCGAAAAAAAGTCATAGATAGTACATTGATAAAAGTCAAAAAAATCATAGTATAGTACATCGAAATAAGTCATAGGATAGTACATCGAAAAAGAGTCATAGTATAGTACCTCGAAAAAAGGTAATAGTATATTACATCGACAAAGAGTCATAGTATAGTACATCGGAAAAAGTCATAGTTTATAGTGATTCGAAAAAAATTCATAGTGTAGTACAAAAAAAGAGTCAAAGTATAGTACATCGAAAAAAGAGTCATAGTATAGTACATCGAAAAAGTCATAGTACAGTACATCGGAAAAAGTCATAGGATAGTACATCAAAAAAAGTCATAGGATAGTACATCGAAAAAGTCATAGTACAGTTTTTTATCACTGTTTTGACATGCTCTACTATCTATTTTTTGTCAATTTTATAACATACTATACTAAATCATTTTCATCACTGTTTAGCCATACTATACTATGTCTTTTTTATAAATTTTATAACATACTATAATATGTCTTTTTAATCAATTTTATAACATACTATACTATGTTTTTTTGATCACTTTTTTGACTTACTATACTGTCTTTGTTATCACTTTTATAACATACTATACTGTGTCTTTTTGATCACTGTTTAGACATACTATACTACGTCTTTTTTTATCAATTTCATAACATACTATACTATGTCTTTTTTTAATCAATTTTATAACATACTACACTATGTCTTTTTTATTACTTTTATAACATACTATACCATGTCTTTTTCATCACTGTTTAGACATACTACACTATGTCTTT
>NC_048422.1:1870518-1890317 GCF_013103735.1 Etheostoma cragini
CAGCAGGATGCAGCAGGCTTTAGCACGATGCAGCAGGGTACAGCAGGATGCAGCAGGGTTCAGCAGGATGCAGCAGGTTTCAGCAGGATGCAGCAGCGTTCAGTACGATGCAGCGGGGTTCAGCACGATGCAGCGGGGTTCAGCACGATGCAGCAGCGTTCAGCACAATGCAGCAGGGTTCAGCAGGATGCAGCAGGGTTCAACAGGATGCAGCAGGGTTCAGCAGGATGCAGCAGGGTTCAGCACGAGGCAGCAGGGTTCAGCAGGAGGCAGCAGGGTTCAGCAGGATGCAGCAGGGTTCAGCAGGATGCAGCAGGGTTCAGCAGGATGCAGCAGGACACAGCAGGGCACCGCAGAACGCAGCAGGGTGTAGTGCAGCAGGACCAAGGCGGCGGCTGCAACCACTATCTTGGTCCTAATCCAAGGAAATATGCTGGGAGAAAAGAAAACAGAAGGACTCCGGGCAGTAGGTTAGTAAGCAGCTTTTATATTTACATTTTATTGTTTTTGAATTGGAGGGATTAAAATTGCTATTTTTCTGATTTTAAGGCTTATTCTTTACAGAACACGTGTGGCTGAGGTTTAGAAGTCAGAGAGACTAAATCATTTCAGATTACATCACATTATCTTCTGTCTGTTTGTTAACACCAGCAGCAGATCATCTGCAGAGCATTTTAACAGCTACTCTGTAATAAAACAAGCTGATATATGGGTCTGTGGCTCTGTTGTTGCCCGTCAACCGGAAGGTTGGTGGTTCAATCCCTGGCCCGGCAGTCCCATGTTGAAATGTCCTTGGGCAAGACACTGAACCCCCAAGTTGCCCCAATGCTGCGCCATGTAAGTGTAAATGTGTGTGAGTGTTTATCTGATGAGCAGGTGGCCCCTTGTATGGCAGCCTCGGCCACAATTTGTGAATAGTTCCTTCACTATGTGAAAGTGCTGTGAGATCCTTAAGACTAGAAAAGCATTATATAAAATCTTTACATTTACTTTAATTAATCAGAATTTGACCTAACAGGTGAGTGTTCCTGTGACTTCCTGTTCACACTGAAGGCTGCAGACTGTCAAACTCCGTTTACCAACATTCAACCCTCCTATTGTACTCGGGTCAAATTGACCCGTTTTCCTATATCAATGTCCGTTTTAATTCCCTAAAATAACATAATTGAATCCACACAACAATCTTTGGCATGTACAAATCTCTACTTTCATTAATTTTGGCGCATCTTATTCAATTTTATAGCATGGTTTATTGAGTAAAAGTTGACATAGTCTGTGATTATCCATCAACATCCATTCCTTTAATTTTAGTCTCAATAATTCCTAATTTCTGCTTTTCTAACTCAAATATTAGGTATAATTTCCTGTGAGGTTTATTGACCATAAATTCCAAAGGTAACAGTGAGACTAAAGTTAATAAGCTAGTGTTACGTAGTGTTGAAAACATCAAAAGAAGTGACAAACATTGAAAAAAGGTTTTGAAAAAAGGGACGCAACGTAAGAAAAAGTTAAAAACATCGAGAAAAAAAGTTTTCAATCCTTAATTACAACAAATTTTACAAACCACCAAGATGCTATACAGTTTTTCTACTGTTTAAGGTAGCAATTTATTTCCATTCATCATCATGTCAAGAAGCGGAAACTAAATTGCTAAAAAAAATAGCATTTTTGCAAAATGAGTATTGTGATTTTAATTTATTCATAATAAATGGGGTTTCATTAAGGAGTATAAGTCCAGTTAAAATAGATTTGAGTGAAGTTTTCCTGCACAGTGCCTTATTTGTGATTTCAAGAAGGTGTTTGTGCAATTGGTCGAATGATTTGAGACAATTGAAAAAGTACGTGATGGTTTTTCATCTACATTTAGAGAAAAAGAATATCATTAAAAGCTGTGCCAAATATTGATGTTTGCATAACTGATTTTTCCTAAAAAATACTAAAAACCATACCTGGAATTCACAGTGAAGAAGAATTTATTTGCATTTTGTACTAAGAAACTTCTCACCAAAAGAGAGAACGGTAAAAATAAATACAGAGAGAAGAGCAGAACCAGTAGAATTTGAAGTTATAAAAATAAGTCAGTGAAACATTTCTTTTTACATATCTGTAGACACTGTCACTTTTTGTTATGACAATGATAAACTCAAAAAACAACAACATTGTAGTACACATTCCCAACAGCTAAAATACGAAAATGTCGTGTGATTTAAGTTCCTGTTTCCAAAAAAAAATACACCAACAAATGTAAACATTACAGATATCTGAATATTAAATTTATGCATTTGACAGACCTTCAAGCAGGGAATATGCAGAACAGGGCTGGGTTTAATATTCTCATAATAATAATCAGAAGGGAGAAGGGAGTTTTCCTTCAGCTTAACCCTCATGTTGTCCATGTTGTCCTTTCTTTTGCAGAAGAAACGGGCCGTTGAAATGAGCGCTGAAAATATCAACATTAAAAATATCAAAAAGCTTTGGCGAAAACATCCAAAAAAAAAAGCACCCACGACATTGAGAAACTGACAAAAAATGTCAGAAAAAATGCTAATTTTTACCGAGTAGTACTCGAGTCCGGTCTTGGACTCGAGTCCGGACTCTAGACTGATTTTCTATGGTCTCGGACTTGTCTCGTACTCGCTAGTATTTGGACACGGACTTGTCCCCGTCTCGGCCACTGGTCTTACCAGCTACGGCTTTTGGGCTTTTGGTCTCCACAGAGTCCAGGTGTCTTTATCATGTTGCTAATAATATTGGAGCGAAAGTCAAACCAAAAATGATTGTCTTGAAACGGTCATGCATGAGACCTTTCTTTCCTGTCTGGGACTCTGTCTTGACTTGGACTTGAACCTCTTTGGACTCGGTCTTGACTTGGACTCAGCAAGGTGGTCTTAACTACAGCCCTGCAATCTATTGTATATCTTGTCTGTCTCTTTCTCACTTTGCATTAACACACATTGTTCCCAAATGTATTTATATTTATTTTACTTCTGAGAGCTAAAACGTCTTATTCTAGTAAACATTCTTTATTATTTTTGTTAGATTCGATAAAATAAAATGTACAAGAAAAATACAATTAAAAAAGATGCTCATTAACGCCAAGTGGGAACTGAGATTTTCTTTTTGGTCTTCTTTACGGACAACTAAGATCTTATTCCTTAAAATCATATCTCATAAACAGATGCTGTATGTGAGAGGAACAGGAAGAACTATCAATACAGCAGCAAGACCCCTAAATACCTGAAACTGAACTCAAAAATCATCCTTTTCATTCTCTAAAATTGTTTTTTGCCCCGCACGTAATTGAAAAATACAGAACATTCAATCATTAAATCATACATTTCATTCTACAAAAATATAAATAATCTTACTTTTCTTAACTCTTTTTTTTTGTATATGAATCAAAAGCAGCTACAATCATATCCAAGGATCCCTCCTCTTAAGTGTACCGTGTAATATGTCAACAACGAGTGTGAAATATGTTCAAATACTGCAGATGAATGCGTTACACACGCAAAACCAAACGATGGAAAAACCCTCCTTATGATAAAAGAACAAAAAACAAAGCTTCAGCAAGTAACGCTGCGAAATCAGAGAAGTTTGTCAAATCTGCGAAGACCCAGCGATTCTTTGAGCGCGTGACTTTCTTTTCTAAAAAAAAGTGTGTCGGAGTTAAAAGCATCGGTTCTGGCTTGAAGGCCATTTTGGGGAATTGGAAATTCACATTCCAAAATATACATCAGACGGTTGAAACCTCATTTCAACAGCAACTACAAGAACACATTCAAAAACGTGACGGGTTACGTATGTAACCCTTGTTCTCCGAGATAGGGGAACGAGACACTGCGTCGGTGACGTCACTAAGGCGTTCCCACAGTGTCGTCACCGACGCAGTTCGAGTTCCCCTCGAAGGGGAACCATAACTTTAAGTCACTAGTAAGTTTTTAATCTTGTGCCTGTCAGCATCTGTCTGCACCAAAATGTTCGTTAACTTTCTTTGGCAAACAAGCCGAATATGATTGCATGTAATATTCTATGTAATAGAAAAGAAGAGAGATGATGTTCAACATGTCAAAAGAGGCATTTGACTTCAGTGGAAGGTGCAACGATGTGTCATACTTCCTAATTTTAGAGAATATATAGAGAAAAAAACTGTAGATCTCTATACCTCACGTTAGGCATGCACAATATTGCAAAAAAACGGACATTGCGAGAATTCTATTTTTCCTGCGATACATATTGCGATGTAAAAAAAGACCCTCATTTTAACAAGATGACATCAATAGTTCTATTTGAAAATAATTTATAATTCTCGACTACTGAGGTGTAAAAATGTGGAATTCTGTGTCCAAAAATTCAGGTAAATTGGTAATCTCTAAGATATTACATTTCAGAACTCCCATTCATTCATGTATGCTTCCTTTCTGGGAGTATGAATTTAGTATTGAGCAACTTGCATATGCCTGCTGTCTATGATTGTCCCACATGTAACCACGCCCTAACTGCCCCGTCAGTGTAAAGAATGGGTGGAGCTGGAGGTTTTACACTTTGGTGACGTTGTTTGTTAGTTGCTGCGGCGGATGATCGCCGTCTTCGTCGTCGATGCTCAGGTCCAATTTCAGGTTATCCAGAGTCTGACGGATCGTCAGCGTCTCCTTACGCCTGTTAGAGAGACGTAAAAGAGAGACATGAAGGGTTTAATTTGTCCATGAAAACAATGGAACTGTGACAGACTGTACGTTAACGTAGTGGCAACTAATATACTCCCCTCTCTGTCCTCCCTTTCCTGTCTTCAGCTGTTCTATCAAACAAAGGCCAAAAAAGTCCTAAAAAAACGACGTGTTACCATAGCAACCATACTGATGCCAAATTATGTGTCATTGAGAAAATATTCTATCCACGACAGAGCCATCATTCAGGTATTTCTACTTTTACAACTGTAGGGGGTGACTGTTAAATTTATATGTGTGTGTGCGTGTGTGCGTGTGTGTGTGTGTGTATAAAGCCAGCCTACACATGATTCACGGCCAAACTGTGAGGTAGGGCGCCATATAGAGACGCAAAGCTACATCACAGGTATACGTCATCATTGCTTCTGGTTGGTTTGTTGCGTTGCCAGCGGCAACAAAGTCGAACGTCAAATTGACCCATTTTCCTATATCAATGTTGTTTTTAACTACCCAAAACAACACACAATGCTCTTTGGCAAGTACAAATCTCTACTTTCAATCATTTTTGGGGCGTCTTATTCAGTTTTATAGCAATTTAAAAAAAAAAGAAAGAAAGTAGTGGATTTCAAAATAGTATTGAGTAAAAGTTGACATACTCCAGTCTGTGATTATGCATCAACATCCATTCCTTTAATTTTAGTTGAAATAATTCCTAATTTCTGCTTTTTTAACTAAAAAAGTAGCTTTAGTTTCCTAAAAATGACCATAAATAGTTAGTGTTACGTAGTGTGGAACGTTAAAAAAAAATGACTAACATTGAAAAAGGTTTTGAAAAAGGGGAAAAAAACATATGAAAAAGTTAAAAGCATTAATAAAACGTGTCCACAAAAGTGTGGATTTTCAATTTGGACATGAAGACAACACGAGGGTGAAATAATTTGAACTTTGAGCGCAGAGTGGTTTTACAGCAGATTGTGTGCAGGCGGCTTTGGCCTCTTTACACACTCTTGAAACTCCATGCTTTTCTTGCCTTAAAGTTTTATAAAAAAAAAAGTGATGCAGTTCCCACATACTTTGGCCCTCTTGGATGATCCTGAGGTCATTGAGAAGTTAAAACTCTAAATCTTTTGTTCCTTGTGTCAGTGTGATTCTAGACCTTACTGACACAGAGCTAAGGAGGTTAGAATAGAGAATTTCTACTTCTGTCCAAGTAAAGCATCTGTAAATTGATTAAAAAACACTACTCTAAGCATATTTGATGGGCTACACACAAAACTGGCACTGCATGAGCGTGTTTATGAAGATTTAATCCTGGCAATGTATGAGTGGAGAAAACGTTTTCTCTTAAAGTGGAGAAAACTGTCCCGCCAGCGGGACGGCGTCGTACTTTGTCTGCAGGTGCTGGTCGAGCAGCTGCTTCTGCAGCCGGCTGTTGGTCTCCCTCTCCTCGGCCAGCTCTCTCTGGGTGTGGCGGTACTGCGCCTCCCTCCTGCTCGTCTCCTCCTCCGCCTCGTTCAGCTGGCGCTTCAAAGAGCGCATCCGCTGGGTCATCTGGGGGACCAATCACAGAGCTACGCTTAGTTTGGACAGACAGGACTGGGCGGACATGTTAACAGTAACGTCTGAGGCACAAAAACACGTGGTCCTTGACATCAATGTATACATGTGACCACTTGATGCACACTGTTATTGCATTTTCCGACATTTTTGTCAATTTTCCGATGTTGTGGGTGTTTTTTTAAATGTTTTTTTCCGAAGTTATTTGATATTTTTAAGGTTGACATTTCTGAGTGCTCATTTCGAAGGTCCATTGTTTGTGATAAAAAACTGAAAACGGGTCAAATTTGACCCGAGGACAACATGAGGGTTAAATAAAAAACCTGGGACAAAGCCAACCAGCTTCGCGATGAATCCTGACCATAAAACATTTGATTTACATTTTTTGAAAACGACAACAAAAAGGAAAATGTACAAGACTATACAAGACTAGTACACAGTCTTGTTTATTTTCCTTTTTTGTGGTTTTCAAGATTTTTGAAAGAAAATATGCGATAAGGTTGCTGGATTGCGACAATGATATTACTTCTGATAAATATTAACCCTTATGTTGTCCTCGGGTTAAATTGACCCGTTTTCCTATATCAATGTTCTTTTTAATTCCCCAAAATAACATGATTGATTACACACAAAGCTCTTTGGAAAATAAAAATCTCCACTTTCATTAATTTTGGGGCGTCTTATTCAATTTTACAGCATTTTGAGAAATTAAATTAAAGTGTTGAGTGAATAATACTGAGTAAAAATTTACATATTCCATTCTGTGATTATCCATCACCATCCATGCCAATAATTTTAGTCTAAATAATTTCTAATTTCTGCTTTTCTAACTCAACATTAAGTATAATTTCCTATAAATGAGATTTAATGACTATAAATTCCAGAAATAACTGTAAAACTAAAGTTAATAAGTTAGTGTTGAAACGTCAAAAGAGTGAAAAACATTGAAAGAAAGCATCAAAAGTGTTGAAAAAAGAGACAAAAACGTAAGAAGGGTTAAGATTTAAGGCCATTTCTGCTGCTTTCAGCATTCTTCTAAAATACAAAATATTGCTCAAATAAATTCAGGATTTTAACTCAATCTCAAGTCAGACTTTAAACTCAATAAATGTTTTCATACGTGGCCCTGATCCTATCCGTGTAACTGAATATAAAAGGCATCCCAGAGCCCTGTTTGGGTCTCTAGTCTCTGAATGAGACACCGTTTGGGGAAGTGGGAAAACCAGAAGCTACTGCGGAAAAACACAGAGCACAAACGCAACACATCTGCTGCGCCATGTGCAGAGCAGAGCGCATCCATAAACCTGACGCTGCACAGCTTTTTCAGTCATTCATTCAAACCTTTATTTAACCAGGATAACCAGGCTTTTTACAGTGTGTGTGAGTCAGAACCATGGACTTGAAACAGTACAACACAGGAACTTCAAAGTAAAACCAGTAGTATTATGGTAGTATTACACTCCTAAACTTTGTGTGAATGGCATCAACGTATTTGACAGATTTGGCTATGATTCCTCCAAAAATGACACCTTTCATAGCTTTCCTGACGTAGAGACTGTTGTTAGGTGATAGCAACAAATAGAGCATGGTCAGTAGGTCTGCAAAATTCAGGGAAAAATACTAATCATTATTTTTTTAGCCTACAATTGATATCACGATTCTCTTCCAAAACAAATATCAACCAAGTACCAAACCTAGATTTTATTGTGGCACCTATAGGACATTGCTCATCACCACAAGCATGTTAGGGCTGTAAAACCTATTTTATTCTGTCGCTTTAAAACTCACAGAAGAAAGTAGAAGCGTTGGTGTTGTAGGCAGCTTGTAAAAGGTAAACTAGAATCAAAGTCAATAAAAAGTTAGCACTCCACCAATCAGATTGGTCGTTGAGTCCGACTGCCCGCCTTCCAATTCACACGACTTGATTAATATAGTACCACAACTGTTATTTGAGAAGAAAAAAAGAAGCTGTATTAAAATAAAACATAAAATGTAAAACTGACTTACAGACATTTACCCTCGTGTGTCTTCCCGTCAAAATTGAAAATTAACAATTTTTTGATGCTTTTTATTGTTTTTGTACACATTTTTGTCCCTTTTTTTTTGCACTTTTGACGGTTTTTATCAGTGTTTGTCACTTTTTTTGACGTTTCCAACACTACGTAATACTAACTTATTAATTTTAGTTTTACAGTTTTTGGGGGATTTATGGGCATTTATAGGAAATTATACCTAATGTTTGAGTAAGAAAGCATCTGTTTGCCAGACAGCAAAATTAGGAATTATTTAGACTGAAATTAAAGGAATGGATGTTGATGGATAAAAAGTATTGAATAAATGTTGACATATTCCAGTCTGATTGACTGGAATATGTCAACATTTATTCAATACTTTTTCAAAAACACTTCAATTTGTTTTACAAATGCTATCAAATTAGAGGTACAGATTTGTACTTGCTAAAAGAGCGTTGTGTGGAATCAATCATGTTATTTTTGGGGAATTTAAAAGAACATTGATAAAGGAAAACGGGTCAATTTGACCCGAGGATAACATATGGGTTAAAATCTTAATTCCAATATTTTAAACACATTAGCACAGGAGGAAACCAATCAGCATGATCTGCAGTACTGTACATGTGGGGCTTGTGTGTGTGTGTGTGTGTGTGTGTGTGTGTTACCAGGTCTTTCTGCTCTGTAGCTATCCGGTGTTCCTCTTCCATCTGATCGCTCAGCTCGTTGATCCTCCTCTCCAGTTTACTGATGGTGTTGGTCAGAACGGACTTGTTCCTGCAACGCAACGCAAACACATCAGCACATCTAGGATGACCAACAGCATTGACTTATGAAGTGAAGATGACAAAATACGGAGGCGCAAACTTTCTGACTGACCGCGACAATTTAGTAGATATGTGATTTTAACATGAAAAGCCAAACTACAAGAAATGATATGTATACTGAACAAAATTAGGAACGCAACACTTTTGTTTTAGTCCCATTTTTCATAAGCTGAACTCAAAGATCTAAGACTTGTTCTACATACACAAAAGGATTATTTCTCTCAAATGTTGTTGACAAATCTGTCAAAATCCGTGTTAGTGAGCACTTCTCCTTTGCCGATACAATCCATCCACCTCACAGGTGTGGCCTATCAAGACGCCAACTAGACAGCAGGATTATTGCAGAGGTGTGCAAAAGTCAGTTATATGACGAAATGCAGTCAGGTCGAGAGAGAGAGGAGAGAGGAGAAAGAGAGAGAGAGAGAGATGAACCCTAACCCTGGATTATCTTAGAAAGTCTTAGACCTTTGAATTCCGATCATGAAAAATGGGGGCAAAAACAACAGTGTTGCGTTTATAATTTTGTTCAGTGTACATGCTATATTAATGCAATTTATCACGTGGTTACCATGGTTAAACGCGTGCACATCCGTACAGTAAGGGAACAATTCCTGATACATCGGACAGTTCAAACCAGAAGTGTGTAGAGTTTGTGTCCTACACGGTGTTAAAGCAGTTCCTAATTAAAAAGGGAGTGAAGCGCGGAGACCACACAGTGCCTACCCGACCACACAGCGACTACCCGCCCACAATGTCACATGTTGTCTTGTTCATGCCTACGTCCGGTATGTCGCACCACACCTGCTGACGGTGTGGGCACGGAGGTTAGCTTAAAAAAGGGGAATGGGACGGACCTCTCCTCTGTCCTCAGAGCGTTCTCCAGCTCTTTGACCCTGCTCTCCGCCCGGGAGACGACGTCCTCCTGCACCTTGGAGCTGTGGAGCTCCTCCACCTCCAGACGCAGATCACGCAGCTACACAGCGAGAGAGGGAGGGAGGGAGGGAGGGAGGGAGGGGGAGAGAGAGAGAGAGAGAGAGAGAGAGAGAGAGAGAGAGAGAGAGAGAGAGAGAGATTTATTTGAGTTAACAAGCACTTGATTTCGCTTGGTTCCTCTATTGTTGATTATTTACATACTGAAACTTCTAAAACCATGTTCTTGACTGTCCACCAGACCATTACCATATTATATTATATTATATACAATATTATATTTTACATCTGTGTGCAGAGCAGTACAGAAATGTCAAAGATACAGAAGTCTCCTATGCAAAGTTTGTCCAACAGAGCACACAGCCAAGTAGATTTTACAATAATAATAATAATAATAATAAAATGTATGGCATGGTCATTTCAAAAGAAATCTGGTTAGTGAATATTTTTCTGATTTAAAAAAAGCAACAAAAAACTTGTATATCAGTATCTCAATGTATTAAATCAGAGAATCAGAATATCAGATGGTATTGAGAAAGAGGACCTAATGTAGGCTGAATTAACTGAACACAACACACACAAACACAGACGCGCGCACACACACACACACACACACACACACACACACACACACACACACACACACACACACACACACACACACACACACACCTGTCTCTCCATGGCGGCCTTATCAGTTTCCAGCTGGTCGTTGAGATCTTTCTCCTGAATCAGCTTCAGCTGCAGCTGCTCGGTCTGACAGAAAACGCACACACGTCTTAATAACTACCCAAACATAGTCACTCAAATTGATAGGATGGATTTTAAGCATTTGACAAACTGATTTTTTCAGTTAGTTCACTTCTCCCGGTTTCCAGTGTGTGTTTACCTGTTCGATACTTCTCTTGTGTTTCGCGGCCCATCGCTGCTCGCTCTCATGCAGCTCCTCCAGATCACTCTCCAGGTCGATCATCTTCTCCTTGAAGAAGAAGAAGAAGAAGAGTTAAAAACTAACAACTTTTTTTCATGCAGCTACTGGTCTGAGGTCAACTGTCTGTCATCAGCAGAACACATTCAGGTCATTTCAAAATGGCACAGATTAAGTATCTTCAGAAATAGAGGCATGATGAATATTTGGGTTTATGGAATTAGCACGCTGATTGCTAAACAGGATTTGCATGATTAATGCCTCATTAACCCCAAACTCTGATGGTTTACATGACTGATTTATTCAAATGGACATCTCTGTTTGAATCATTAGGTCATCATGTGTGCAAACACACTGTGGATACTGTTTATTCTGCAGCTGGAAATAGAAACGTAAAAGAAGAAACATCCAGGAAATGAAAAAGCTGTGTTTTTGTTAATGAATTACACCCAATCTTAAATAAATATTTATCTTGTAGATTCTTTTTTTGTCACTTTCAGCTTGGTTAGCGGTCTAAAAATCCCATACAGGTTGACACTAATGTATAGTTTTGTGTTGATGCTGCTCATAGAGTAGCTGAGATATCGATTACAGTTGAATGTATTTAAAGAAAAAGTCTGATATTTTTATATTCTATATACAGTCTGTACAAACTGCATGAAGAGCCCAAAATATGAATGTAATAAGCATATAAAAACCGTAGACTACAAATAATAGACCTAACAGCAGTGACGTCACCCATTGGTTTGTGGACCGCCGTTCTGAAAAGTCGAGTTTGGTCATTTTGCCGTCACAGTATTTGGCATAAATCACACATCATTATTAATATTATTGTTATTTTTTTAACCTGAGCCTGTTTGACTTGCTTGGCCAGGTCGTCTTTGGCCTGGTTGGTGCTGTGCAGCTCCATGCGGAGGTCCTCCACCATCCTCTCCGCCTGCTTACACTGCAGCTGGATCCTCTCTCTCAGCTGGATCTCCTCCTCCAGCGTCTGCTCCTTATCAATCAGCTTTCCAGAGACCTACAGACACACACACACACACACACACACACACACACACACACACACACACACACACACACACACACACACACACACACACACACACACACACACACACACACACACGGAACTGATCAGGACTCAGTGCACATGCGGCGGTGGGAGTATCACTCAGGGCCCAATTGTGTGATGTCCTGTTGGGTTTTTTAACGACCCCCCCCCCCCATATAGCACAAGTACTCTACACTTTATATTTCACGATTATTGCTTTCCGCCAAATCATTTATCGATCTTGACATTTTCGAATGCAAGGGAAGGCATCTACGTTTCCAGGAGAACGGGAAAAAGAAAGAGAAAAAGAGACTTTGTTGTTGCCTGGAAACAGTCGCTGATCCACTAAATCCGGGGCGGTTCAGTGCCTGGTTTGGTGGTTTTGGTGTTCTTTCTTGTGGCAGCGATAGAGACAGTGGTGTTTCCCGTTTCCTATTCGGGACTCTCACACCGTGTCAAAACACACCGACAAGTCTGATCGGCAATTGATTATTTTAGTGAGAACTACAAATAACTAATGTTAGGGAAGTATGTTAATGTTTTGTAACATAATATTTTTTAAATATACTGTATATATCAGCTGATATATCGGCATATTGGATTTTTAAATATATATACCAAATATTTGTATCGGTATCAGCCTTAAAAAACCTTTATCGGTCGGGTACTAATATTGACGTTGTTCCGCTTTAGGGATTGTTCAGGTGACATTGGAAATTCCAACGAATGTCCATCTTCTTAGGCCGGATGTCCGTCCCCTTCCTCTTTTCCTTTGTTGCCGTTTTAACCTCCGGTGGATTTCTGGGGACTATGGTTACCTGGTCCTCAGATCTCTGCAGGGTAAATCCAGACAGCTAGCTAGACTATCTGTCCAATCTGAGGACTATGGTTACCTGGTCCTCAGATCTCTGCAGGGTAAATCCAGACAGCTAGCTAGACTATCTGTCCAATCTGAGGACTATGGTTACCTGGTCCTCAGATCTCTGCAGGGTAAATCCAGACAGCTAGCTAGACTATCTGTCCAATCTGAGGACTATGGTTACCTGGTCCTCAGATCTCTGCAGGGTAAATCCAGACAGCTAGCTAGACTATCTGTCCAATCTGAGGACTATGGTTACCTGGTCAACAGATCTCCGCAGGGTAAATCCAGACAGCTAGCTAGACTATCCGTCCAATCTGAGGACTATGGTGACCTGGTCATGGGATCTCTGCAGAGTAAATCCAGACAGCTAGCTAGACTATCTGTCCAATCTGTGGACTATGGTTACCTGGTCCTCAGATCTCTGCAGGGTAAATCCAGACAGCTAGCTAGACTGTCTGTCCAATCTGAGGACTATGGTTACCTGGTCCTCAGATCTCTGCAGGGTAAATCCAGACAGCTAGCTAGACTATCTGTCCAATCTGAGGACTATGGTTACCTGGTCCTGGGATCTCTGCAGGGTAAATCCAGACAGCTAGCTAGACTGTCCAGTTGGAGACCTACCTTTGAACGTAAACATGTTAAACCAAAACAACTTCCTTCCCGAGGCTATATTCAAAGCCACCATACCTGCGAGCGCTTACCGCCAGCCAAAACGATTGCCATCGGTTTGAAGAGATGCCCACAATCCCGGAATGGTTTGTGCTATAACCAGACCTTCCTATGCAGTGCTAAGGAGGAAGGCCTTGCAATCCAAATTTTGAATCTCAAAATAGAAAATCAAATACTTACTCGACCAATATCAAAACAGTAGAACATAACTGGGTCCAGTCCGTTTTAATAGCCTAATATTTAGCATGTCAGTGTGAAATGACTGGTACTGGATCAGTGGGCGTACCTCTCCCTGCAGTCTGCTGACGAGCAGCTGCAGTCTCTGCAGCTCCTGCTCCTTCTCCAGCAGAGACTCCTCCAGCTCCTCCACCCGCTGCTGCCCGTCGTCCCGCAGCTTCTGCTGCAGGCTCAGCTCGGCTGTAGCCTGCGTGGAGATCTGCAGAGCCTCCGCCAGCTGCACACACACATATACATTTGTAGGTACATACACACATTTGGGCTTATCTGGCTTTAATAGGGAAGCTCCAAATAAGTATCATATTAGCATCATATAGGAGGGTTTTGGTATTTAGGATGTTCGTTAGCCTATTTTTGGTGTACAGAGGATGTTTGGACTCAAGTAAGGAACCTCATAACCACCAGGAATATTTGGAGTTCTAATTTCACTATCACATGGCTAATTGTTTAAGGGGTATTGGTATATAACAAAAAATTAATAATCTCAATAAAAGAGCTCTAGATGTCTTACATTTTGGATATCGCAGTATGTGTTGTCTTTTCCGGGTTTTAAAGGCTATATTACAGTAAAGTGATTTTATTTTCCAATATATATTTTACAATAGCCAACCCTACAATCGATATATTTGGTAAAAGAATTCCGCAATATTTGATTTTCTGCATGTTGCCCATCACACATCAGAGCACATTGGCCTTTTTAAATAGTGTCCCCCAAGATGAATTTTTATCCATTCGTTTGGTTTATGGTATCTGTTTATGTAAACAAAAACCTTTAAATACTAAATTAAAAAAAATCTGAATAAAGGCTGGTTCATGGCCAAAAGAACGAGATCCAGGGTACAAGCGGCCGGAATGGGTTTCCTTAGGAGGGGGGGCTGGCGTCTCCCTTAGAGATAGGGTGAGAAGCTCAGTCATCCGAGAGGAGCTCGGAGTAGAGTCGCTGCTCCTTCGCGTCGAAAGGAGCCAGTTGAGGTGATTCGGGCGTCTGGGGAGGATGCCTCCTGGACGCCTCCCTAGGGAGGTGGTCCAGGCACGTCCAGCTGAGAAGAGGCCTCGGGGAAGACCCAGGACTAGGTGGAGAGATTTATCTCACGAATGGAATTTGTTTTGGTTTATTTTAAGAGTGAAATGTGACAGATCACGGAAATAAGGTATTACATTTGCATGCATAATCAGAAGAATAGAGAGTGTGTTGATTTGGTACTTCTCCAGTAAGTTTGTTCCAATCACGCATAGGAGTAAGAGTGAACTTAGGTTTAAACAGACTCAGGAAAGTTTACTGTAAAAGTCTAGTGAGAGCATCTCTGTCTCTGTACCTCTGTCTCCAGTCTGAGGATGGAGCTGTTGAGATCAGACGACCTCTTTTCTCTGGTCTCTCTTTCCATCTCCATCTCCTCCAGCTGTCTCTCTGCCAGCCACAACTTCTCAGACAGCGTCTTGGCGTGCTGCGTCTGCTTCTCTAGGTTCTCCTGAACACCACACACACACACACAGACAGGTGCAGGTTTTTGTTTATTGTGTGAAGAATGAGAGGAAATATGGGAGAAGAGAGCGTTTTTCGGGGGGATTTTAGAAGCTGCTGTTTACCTCAGTGTCCTGGATCTTGTTTTTGAGGGACTGCTGAAGATAATTGAAGGCGTACTCCTGGGTGTTGGCCTCCACCATCATTTCCCGGGCCTGCTTCACCTCAATCTGCACAAGGAAAGAGTCAGTCATGCAAACACGTGGATAACAAGAGCATAATTCTATCCATATCTATCCATCCAGCCACCCATCTGCTCACACCTCCATCTCTCGGTATCTCTCGCCCATTGATTGGCTCTCTCTGTCCATCTCTATCATCTGCTCTCTCATCCTTTTCATCTCGTTGGTCAGCTGAGTGTTGGTCCTCAGCAGGTCCTCGTTGTTCACCAGCAAGCCGCGCATCTCAAACCTTCACAGAGACAGTAATCAGACTACAATGTCATCTCAAACTTTCACACAGAGACAGTTATCAGACTACGATGTCATCTCAAACCTTCACAGAGACAGTCATCGGACTACGATGTCATCTCAAACCTTCACAGAGACAGTCATCGGACTACGATGTCATCTCAAACCTTCACAGAGACAGTTATCGGACTACAATGTCATCTCAAACTTTCACACAGAGACAGTTGTCTGACTGGGATGTGTCAAACTCTAGCTTTACACTGATGGGCTGCTGACATTGCACGCATAACGTATGCAGAGTGGATTTTCCAACACCAGCTTCCACTATAATCAATGAAACTGGTCACACTGGGCATGAGAGCAGCGTGTAGTGGTGCGTATGCTTCTTGAAGATCTGCTCCGCAAGCATAAAAATAACACTCTTCTATTTATATTTATTACGCGAGATGTGTGTGGCCCACCCAGAAATAGATCATAAAGTGTCTATCATTCTTTTAAATTAAACTACAGATAGACCGAGGTGAAATAAGAAGAGAAGCCAGATCTAAATGGCTTGTTGAATCTCATGTTTTTTTTTAAATAAATTTCATCCCATAAATACTGACTGGACAGTCTTATTTAGACGTTTGTGGGCTGGTAGGTACTCTACATATCCACATAGTGTGTACATATTTCTGGATATGTAGAAAATCAATTGTTTTGCATGACATGTCCCCTTAAAAACCTGAATCCTGTTGTCACGGTGCTGCGGTGAAGTACAGGTGAACTAAGGGTGTGGTCACTACACTGTGACATCACTTGGGGGTGTGGTCACAAGTGCAAAAAGACTTAATTCCAATAAGAAAAGCCCAGTCAAATGATTTACAGCTTAGTGTTAAAGGTGCCCTGCCACAAGCATTTCAGGACTTTGTGGTAATGTCTGAAGTTCCACCATGGACTCTGTAACCTGGCTACCGTGGTTACCTTGTTTCAAGCCATTCAAGCGTGGTATAGAAAGACTGCAGGAAGACTCAGCTCCACTTGGGCCAGTTCTCAGTCCTATTCAACCAGCGAAGCTGCTTGACTGTGATTGGCTATCAGCATCCATTACCCAGCTCATGAATAGTAAAGATCTCAGGGGAGATGACATCAGACTGGGCAGCTGTTGTGATTGGCCTGATTTCTCCACTTATTTCATTTCAGTGTCTAGAACTGACAGAGGAGGTAGCAGTTCATCTTCACATTCACCACATAACACACACACACACACACACACACACACACACACACACACGGACCTAACATATTTCAAGAAACGCTAGTTAAAACGATTTTCCATGGCAGGGCAGTATTTAAGATGGAAAGCATCATTGTACCAACCTCTTCTGGTTAAAGGTTTCCAATGTGCCACACAACCACACACCCACCATTGACCAAACCTGGAGTCCACCTTACAATACTGCACGGACAAAGCCTCAAACACACGTTTCTCAGCTTATGTTAAGGTATTCTTTAAAGAAAAAGTTGAAGGAAAGCAGAAAAAAAAAGCAAGCAAGCAAAGAAAAATCCCGACTGACCTTATTTGGTTCCTCTCCTTCTCCATCTCCACACTCTCTGCCTCCAGGAACTGGTTACGCTGTAGACCACACACACACACACACACACACACACACACACACACACACACACACACACACACACACACACACACACACACACAGACACAAAAAATCCAAATATTCTCTTACTTGTGGTAACAAACTTTATTCTAACAGCAGAATTACATGTAAATGTGCGAAAATCCCGATTGTTTGCTGCCTTGGCTCCTAAATGGTGGACCAAGCTCCCCATTGACATCAATGCTGAACAGCTGAAAGTCTACACCTCTTCCCCCCCACAGGCTAAAAACACATCTCTTCTGACTGCACCTTAACTAAGAGGATGATGGACGAATAAATAAAAATTCCACTTTGTAGTTTTGAAGCTATGTACTTTTGCTATGTGATTCTTGCTGTACTCTTTTAGCTTCATGGATAAATGCACCTACGCACTTTGAATGCACTCTGGATACGCTAAATTAAATATAATGTAATGTAATGTATGAACCCCAAAGTGAATCAGGTGAGGCCTACCTTTTGGCAGGCGTCCAGCTGTTTGGTCAACTCCTCTATGTAGTCTTTTTTATTAGGCGCCCCCAGAGTGGCAGAGCGCATGCTGTAGTGGGTCGGCGCCACCTGAAGCTGCAAAATAGACGATTAATCATCGTAAAAACGTCAAAGTGTTACCATGACGAAAGCGTGTGTGACATTACGTACTGTGTTGTTAACCTCGGCCCTCCTCTTCACCAGAGTGTCGTAGGCGGAGAATCGGGGGCGGGGGTTGATGAGGGCGGATGTGGCCATGCCCACTGGACTGGTGCTGCGACTGTTGTAGCTGTACAGGTTCATCTCCGAGGTGGCAGGAGACAGTCCCTGAAGATGGAGGAGGATGAGGGGGACACAGAAGAGGCTCAGTACCCAGCTACAGTTAGCCTCTGGAGACTGGGACCTTTTTCAAATGCATGCTTTTTGATTTCATTTTGGGAAAAAACATTGGTTTCAGTTCAAATTTGGAGCATTTAAAGGGCATTCTAAAACCTAAATAACTAAAAGAAAGAAATAATCCATATAAGATATAGAAAATAAGAAAGGTTTGTCCATTACAAACCTTGAACTCAGACATTCGGAGCAAGGGGTTGTAATCCATGGAGGTGGCCGTGGCGTACGGACTGTTGAACACCCTGGGGGGGCTGTCAACTACACCCCACTGTAGAAATCAAACAACAGTGGGGTTATACCTCCAATCAATGAGAAGAGAGAGAGAGACAAGACAAATAGACAGAAAAGACAACAATCAAAGTGAGGCAGAAGTGTAGATCCAGCAGAGACAATGCAGTAAACGGCTATATTTAGGAAAACATTGGCATGAACCCTGTTAATATTAGATATTTAACATGGTTTCAGGAAGTTTCCTCACTGATATTCATGTAACATTTAAATCAGCATCAACGATTTAAAATGCAATATTCAAATAGATGTGAACACGGGATGGAGAGGCATGTTAAGCTTTTAACACATAAAGGGACGCAGGATTACACTTATCATAGATATGTATTATATTACAAAGGATTTAAGTGGAAAATTACAGACAAATTGTGCATACTGAACAACAAATACTAGTATTAATTACTGTAATATAAACATGTCAAATAAGGTGTAGTAGATTTGATTTAATGTAACTTAGTCATTGTGTAATATAATTCAGACTTTCTCAACCAAATCTGTCTTTATTAATATTATTAATATTATAGGATGTGGGTTTTGTCCAGGAGATGGCACTGTTCCATAACTGGAAAAAAACAATTATTAGTAATATACCAATGCTGCTTAAGTATCAATTGGGCAGAATTATGGCATTGTATAGATTTGTATGTAAGTGAATCAGTTTAGTTAATTGCAGTAGTTGGAAAGATGCATGCTAGATAAACTACTGCTGGATTTTTTGGCATTTCCTGTAGTTTAATCATGTCATATTGCAAAGCTTATTAAAAATTGTTTTAGATTTAATCAGACTCCGGATAAGAGTTTATATAGAAACACTGCTTTTGGTGGTCTTGAGGATTTGGAGATCCAAAAATGAGGTTAAATACAAGACAAGACAACTGTGATAAACCTGGATGTTAAAGTTTAAAAATATATATATATTTTTTTTTTTATTCTGCCAGTGCAGTGATAGTATCCGTTTTTTGGACAAGACAGAACACAATTGCTGCACCAGAATGGAAGAGAATGATAATGTACATTGCATTTTACCAGAAAATCTCTTCACTGGCTTTAAGAAAATTTGACTTTTAAGTGTCAATAATATCAACGATAATAACAATAATAATGATATGACAATAACCTTATCTCTGTGCTTTCTTCAGGAGATGACACTGTTAAATAAATGGTTATGTGTTTCTGGACTCTCAGATATCTGATTATCATAAAAGATGGCTCTAATCTGCCTGACTGGAATCTCACACTGTCACTCAATCTCTCTCTCACACACACACACACACACACACACACACTCATACTCACTCACTCTCTCTCACACACACACACACA
>NC_048422.1:1890417-1927253 GCF_013103735.1 Etheostoma cragini
CTCACTCTCTCTCTCTCACACACACACACACACTCATACTCACTCTCTCTCTCTCACACACACACAAAATCATACTCTCTCTCTCTCACACACACACACACACGCACGCACACACGGAGTCGGCCCATGGTCCGCCTCACCCACCCGGTCAGGCGTAGTGTCCCACTCCCGCGAGGTCAGGGACTCCAGGGACCCTTTATTGTAGTTCATCCCCAGCCGGTTGGTCTCCCATGGGGACAGCCGTGGGCCATTCTCCCCCACCGTCCCGCCGCCTCCTCCTGGACCATCTGCGTCCCTGCCACTCAACCCGTTGGTCCTCTGCTCGTTGCTGAGGTACAGCTGATATTTGGGGTTCTGGCTGGTCGGCACAGCTCGGGGTGTGCTGGGCTCCTCCTCTGACGGGCTGTCGGACTGCTTGTTCGAATCAAATTCGGACTCCTGGAGGAGAAGGGAAGAAAGTGGGCAAACAGGGATGAAAATAAATCTAAAAATACATCTTGTTGAGGGGTGAAAACACTGGGCACATGCACAAACATGGTTTCTATGTGATCTATAATGTCTGACTATTTGACTTCCACCTTTACACCAGTTGTTCGGTGCTGGGCAGGGTGCATGCACTGGGTTAACCACTGATGGTGAATCTATTGTGTTAGAAATACCTGTATAGACCAGTCCTTTATCCAGACTTGAGTCACAAATCTAATGTAATGCAAAAAAACGAAAGTTCTTCAGTTGGACTTTAGCCTTCTGACTTAAAATTACTTGATATTCTCTCCATGTCCAAATATTAAAAGTGTCTAAAGTTATGCTTGGCATTGCAGACAGACAGATAATGCAATTATTTATGACTTGAAACACTAAATTTAGGCCGTGGAACACGTCACTGCATAGACTTTGCTATGGCATTGTTGTGACTTGCAAAATTGTGACTTTGTCAAACCCTTGCATATACTTTACATAATACACCAAAAGACATGGTACATACTCTTATTTCTCACAAAGCGAATGCTCAGACAGAAACTCAAGCAAACAGAATGCTAAAATGCACAGAGGTTGCACAACCAATCACTGTAATTTGTCCCAATTACTGCAATCATGCAGTAAAAATCAACAGTTGTAGAGGGATAAAGAAGGTTGCTGATATTATCATTTCCGGCCGAGGACGACCATGGCCACATGTCAAGCTCAGTTGCAGGGAAAGAATCAATGAGAAGTGAGAGTTTAATCTGTAAGCGAGGCCACAGATTTGAGGCCATTTTGATTAGATTGATTGACGAGGACGTGCTTTGGAATCTTGCTGTGGTTTCATGCTTTTGAGCCACCATGCCGATTGGGAGTGGTGCACTAATCATGCAAGGAGATCGCTTCTTTTTGCTTCATGCAAGGACATCGGAACTGTTTGGCAGGAATCTTTGCTTACCGATCCCATGCAGGAGTCAGCCACTGAGTCTCTACCAGAGTCTATTGTTTGTGTTTTTGCCCTTGGTTTTGAAATAGTCTTCTCAAAACTGCCTCCTATGGGACAATCGATCCTGGCAGAGATCTGACTAGTTCTGATGCTTCTCTGAGCCGATGGAGGCACGTTCTGACTGGATCCCAACGGAGAAGTCACAGTGATACTAGGAACTGGATTCTGGTCTTGTCCGACGCTGCTCGGTATGCACGGACTCGACTTAGACTTTTGAGACTTGAGAGCCTCTGAAGAAGCAACCTTTGGAACTTGTCCTGTTCCAGAAGAGAGGCTCTGTTGCGAACCGGAAGAAGAGACGTGATCTGGACCAGAGAATTTACTGATCAGGTTTTTGACGCTGCCGGCTCGGTGCAGGTTTGAATTGCGGGGCACTGCAGCTATTTCCCTATAACTGGCTCTCCAGGCCTGCTCTGCTTCTTCTTCATTGGTGGTCTGGTGAGGACTAAGTGGTGATTTGTAGGAAGGGTACTTGGGTGCACGCTGAAAGAGGTGAACACAATAATCCCCAAAACACTGTTAGCCAGGAGTCTGAGTAGCACTTGTAGCATGTTAGTGGTGGGTGATATGACAGACAATATACATGTATTATACAGTTTAGACCATGGTAGCTATCTCTTTAACATTATTGGGTGCATTAGATCTTTGTGGGCGATCAAATCAATGACTAGGACAGATACAGGATAAGGGCACATTGCATTTTCTGAATTGATGTCACTTGAGTTAGCGTCATTTGGGGCCTAAGGACAACAAGTTAATGTTGTCCTTGGGTCAAATTGACCCGTTTTCCTATATCAGTTTTCTTTTTAAATACCCAATTTTAATTCCCCCAAATAACACAATTGAGTGAAGTTCAAATCTCTTTCATAAATGTTGGGGTTCTTATTCAATTTTATAGCATTAGGAGAAAAAGAATTCAAGTGATTTTGAAATAGTATTGTGTAAAAGTTGACATATTCCAGTCTGTGATTATTCATCAACATCCATTCCTTTCATTTTAGTTGAAAAAATTCCTAATTTCTGCTTTTCCAACTTGCTTTTTCAAACATAATTTCCTATAAATGAGGTTTATTGAGAGAATGCATGGAATACATAGGACAATATTTCTGGTTCTACTGCATAAATATTTACAATTTCTTTCTGTTCATCATTCACAATGCTATCGGGTGCAATGCTAAATCAGTGGAGTTCTCTTTTAACCCTTGTGTTGTCTTCCCATCAAAATTTAAACCCAAACTTTTGACGCTTTTTAGTCATTGTTTTCTTTTTTTACTTTATGCCTTTTTTCATTTCACTTCATTTTATTTTTTTCAACACTTTGATGCTTTTTCAATGTTTGCCACTTTTTTGACGTTTAACACTATGAACCACTAACTTATTGAGTTTAGTTTTACAGTTATTTGGGGAATTTATGGTCAATAAACCTAATTTATAGGAGATGATGCCTATTGTTTGAGTTAGAAAAGCAGAAATATTTAGACTAAAATTAAAGTAATGGATGTTGATGGATAATCACAGACTGGACTATATCAACTTTTACTCACTACTATTTGGAAACTAATTCATTTTGTTTTTCAAATGCTATTAAATTGAGTAAGACGCCCCAAAATTAATGAAAGTAGATTTGTACTTGCCAAAGAGCGTTGTGTGGAATCAATCATGTTATTTGGGGAATTAAAAAGAACATTGATCTAGGAAATCGGGTCAATTTAACTTGAGGACAACATGAGGGTTAAGCAACTTCATTGAGACTGAGTGAAATGTGTCAATACGGGGGTTAAGGTTTACTTTCTGTTTTACTTTGGTGATTAAACCACTTAAATTTGCAACTGTCAGGTTTAAACACAGTGTAAGAAGCACAAGTAGAGAGGAGTCAACAGTCAGCAAACTGCCTTAGTGATGTTATTATCTAACTTCCGCCAATATTAACTACTGCCATCCCAGACCAAGTGAGGCTGTAGTGCTAAAACAAAGGGTATTCACACGTTTAGGATCACAGACAGAATTCCTTCACTTAAAGTTAAACTACCTTTGAAATCCGCATGTGAATAACGTGTTTTTCTTTCCGTCTGTCTCCTGTCTTAACAGTGTAGATTTTGTTGACTGATGAAATGCATACATAATGACATGAAGCCCAGTGTGTGTGTGTGTGCGTGCGTGTGTGTGTTCCAATCCTGACATAAATCCCTATTGAGGAAGGGCAACATCTGCTCCCTCATCTAAAAACTCCCCACCCTCCCCCCGAAGCACAACATCCCACTTTCTCACAAAAATAAAAGGACAGATAAATATATGAACAGATTCAGACTCCAAAGTGAAACAAAAACAAAAAAGGCAACACACACACTACCAACAGAGAAGAAAAGAACAGAAAATGCTAGCATTTCTAATTTATTTGCCAAAAAGCCACTTGATTAAATCCAACTGTAATTAACATCATAACAAGGAGGCCTATGCCACTTAGAGGAATGAAATGGCCAGGGTCCAGGGGTTCAACTTTCGAGGTCTCGAGGGTCTAAAGCATTGAGTGGCCTTAATCCAGGGTCTTGCGTGGCTGCCTCCCCCTGAGAGGGTGAGCCAAGGCTGGGTCGGGTGAGGAGACGGGTCCTGGGAGGACTGAGAGGGCTGGGGTTTAGGATCGCTGCTAATCACCACGGTAATAAAATGTTTACCAGCCGTGATGGGATTAGCTCTGAGCTGATGATTTTTTATGTTATTATTTTTTGCCCTGTGAGCTGAGTGGGCACAATTTGGACTCTCTGAGCATCATGGAATGAAGAGACAGGGACAAACTTGTTGGCGATGTACTGTGTGTGTTTGTGTATTTCTGTCCTTATGAATAGTACATTTATTGGTTATGACTTTCTCAACATTCAGGTTAAGATCCTCAAATGTTTCATAAGCAGACAGGATCACAAGCGATTTCTAAAGCACGGATCACACTGTATGCACGGTGTGTGAATGAAAACCCAATATTGTTAATGTCACGCAAGTGGCATTTTGCCACTTAGCTGCTCTTGCGCCTGCGTCAAACTTGAGTCATGTTGAACTTTGACAGCGGCACGCACAACAGCTGCTGTGACGTTCAGTCATGTGACTGAATTGAAAAAAATTGTAAATGAGAAAACACATAATACACGTGGATCCACAAATGGAACACGGTTGAGAGGTTGATTTTGGCCGTCAGCAATCTCGCAGAGCAGTACAACACAAGTTCAAAGTAGTAAATGGTCACTTTTACATAGTACAGGAACCATTCGCACACATTCACACACTGTGGCCTAGGCTGCCGTACAAGGTGCCACCTGCTCACACACACTCAATGTGAGAGGTTTTATTTTTATCCAATACAATATGATGATGTGCTAATCAGATTTAGGCGATGAGAAGTGAACATGACGTCTTGAAGATCCTAGTTACAGACTGAAGAAGAAATTGAAGTAGCAGAGGCTGAGATAACTTGATTTTAGACCGGTTATCTCTAGCTACAAAAAACCCATGTCCTACATTTCCCATAATGCAACCAAACATAGGTTTTTGTTAGATTCTCCCTGTTTGGTAAATTTCCACACCTCAAGTCTGAAACACCACCCTTCAATTAAATTTTGTGTTGTTCATGCCCAAGCTGATAACCCTGATGACATCACTATGACATCATCATGGTCACTTTCTCAGACTTGGTGAAGCGCCTTCAGAGCCAAAGAAGACATTGTTAAACCCGCAGAGTGGCCGTTAACTGTAGGCTACACTGCCGTGGCTCCATCTCCTAGATATTATACCTTGAAATATGGACTTTAGTGTGGAAAGTGTTGGACATGTTTGTGATAGTTTACAAGGATTTCTTTGATAGACAGGCTGGTTTACCCAGACATCACACAAAGAATCAACTCTTGGCCTTCTGTACACCGAACAATAGAAACTCATCAAGATGGGAACAATAAAATTGATCATCTGTCGGGACCAAACCTGTCTCCTCTATTTTAAGCTTGAAGACGTTCAAACATTTCATTATTTCTGTGTTGTTGGCTACTTAGTCTCACATTGCCAGACCTACAGTATCTCCAGAGCGCTTATATCAGGTATGAGGTAACCAATCACCATCGCACCAGCTGCCCATACTAAAAAGATAGGAAGGATAGCGAAAGAGGCACCCAATGTCAGGCTTTATTCCAGCACTGTAGCCTAAAGCTGCTAAGCAAGATTGTACTTAATACTTTTATACTTTATACTGTTTATTGATTCCCAGTGGGGAAATAACAATAGTGGCCACATCTAGTGGCTACCTAACTACGAAGACACCAAAACCCCAGTCCAAAGGCTTCTGTGTTTAGCTTCTGTGTAACGTTGCTAGCTTCTGTGAATTAGCTTCTGTGATTAGCTTCTGTGAATTAGCGTTTGTGAGTTAGCTTCAGTGTAGCCTACTAGCTTCTGTGTAGAGCTGTGTAACGTTACAAGCTTCTGTGTTTAGCTTCTGTGTGCTAGTTTCTGTGAATAAGCGTTTGAGAGTTTGCTTCGGTGTAGCCTTCTAGCTTCTGTGTACTAGCTTCTGTGAACTAGCGTTTGTGAGTTAGCTTCAGTGTAGCCTACTAGCTTCTGTTTAGAGCTTCTGTGTAACATTACAAGCTTCTGTGTTTAGCTTCTGTGTGCTAGTTTCTGTGAATTAGCATTTGTGAGTTTGCTTCTTTCTAGCCTTCCAGCTTCTGTGTACTAGCTTCTGTGAACTAGCGTTTGTGAGTTAGCTTCTTTGGAACATACTAGCTTCTGTGAAATAGCTTTTGTAAAATAGCTTCTTGATGGTGTTAAAGCTTTTCATGGGCGTTATTATTCCGCTTCCTTGTTTCTTTTCATGGTTGTTTTCTATGTGGTTTGAATTGATATCCAGCTTCTTACGTTTATTTTCTTATTTCTTTGTGGATTTCTCTTTGTGGGTTTCAAGTTTTTTCGGGCAGTTTTTCTAGATTACTAGTTTTGTTTTATGACTTTTCATAAGTGTTTTCTATCCTCTTAAGGTTACATTTCCGGCAGAGTTTTACCTTCTCATGGTTTGTAGTAGGGGTGCACAATTAAAAAAATATCACTATTCAATATTGATTTTTAAGGCTCACGATTAGATTCAATTCAATTTTTGATTCAAAAACGATTCTCAATTTTAAAAAAAAATCAATGTTTTGTATGTAGTTACTTTCCCATGTGATACCACCATTACAAAAAAAAGAAAAAAAGAATAATATGAATCGATTTTTGGAATTCTATGAATCAATTTGGAATCTGTAGAGCTTGAATTGATTCATAAATGTGAATACATTTTTTGCTATTTGTTTAGCTTCTTTAGTTTTTCTCATCTTTAGAATGTTAATAGTTTTTTTAATTGGGGTTTAAGCTGCTTTGGATGTTTACAGGGTTGTTTTGTACTTCCTCTTGGTTGTTTTCAAGGTCATAGTAGTAAATATATTTTGCAAAATGTCTTGGAAAATATAAAAAGAAGACTTATTAACATCAACAACCTATTAACATCCTAGCCACTATTAGCTTACAGTGTGTGTGTGTGTGAGAGACTACTACTTCTCACTTTCTTGAATTCAAACTGTAATTCAAGAGTCTCACAAACATGACATTTACCCACAGTGCTTCTTAGAGAACACAACCTTTCTCACTTCTTCACTTTCTCCTCACACAACAACCTCTCAGTCTAAACTCACATTCAGAGTTAAAGCTGTGAGACACATGCATCACCTCAACATCAAACACTTAAATAACTGCTGTCCAAGTTGTCGGTGTGACACACAAGTGCACTTAAACGCTTCATACACAAAAAGTGAAACTGTCACTGAAAAAAATGAAATAAACAACCAATTAGTGGCAGCAGTCTTGTGTTGGACACGTACGTCTCTCACAGAGAGCAACACGTCAAGCTCCGTTTGGCCCGAGGCAATCTGCTTGGCAATATGTTCCTGTGTTGTTATTGGTGCCCCCTCCCCCCTCACTGCTCCTCTCTCCGTGGCTGTATAATAAATAACAGATATTGATGACCAACCAGCGCTCTGTCCTTGCATTAAAGCCGGCCCGTTTTTACTTTGCATAGCCGACAATTTTCCCATCAATGAGTATTTGTCAGAAATCGGGCTGAAATCTGGACCAACTAATCCGGGAAGGGTCTTTATCTCACATGGGAATAACAAAAATGAGCTCAGATGTATAATCACCGAGTAAGCCTGTCAAATATGTCTATTAATGATATGTTAAATAAACTAAAAGCAGCTTAGTCAGGGTCCCCACATACTGTGTGTTGTCGGTAGAGAACTGCAAACTGTTCAGATTTTGTCTGAAGTAAAAGAAAATATTAAAAGCTATACACAGAAATGCATGGATCACATATCTTGTAGAACTGAAACAATTCATTGATTCATTCTTAACCCACTGACAGAAGATAATCAGCAATTATTTCTGGTTAATTTTTGAAATCACTTTTAAAAAAAACTCTCCATTTGGGCATGAAAAGGACCTGAGCATGTGTGCATTTTAGGCCTGTGTGAGGTGTCTCCTAACAAACTGAGTGTAAATTGTAATTTCCCCACTGGGGATCAATAAATAAATACAAAAGTACATTGAGTATAAAGTTAGTATACGTATAACTGATCTGATACCAGCTTCTCACTTGTGTGAATACACTGCCTGTCTTTGTCTTGTGTGATTGTAGACAGTTAATTTTAAGGGTTTTAGAATATTTGTTAGACAAAACAAAGGACTTTTATCACTATTTTCCTCATGAATCATACTAACCAGTACATTACACTATGGATAATTATACAAAAGGTAATATGTTGAACATTTTAGCCACTTAAGAACCAAATTCTGCAACATGTTAAAACTATTTTATATAATGCAACACAATTACAGTATTGTAACTCTCATCCCAGACTGGTCTATACAAAACATATTTTCCCCAAACATTGCCCCCATGAGCATAAAGCTGCCGAGGCTTTTTTTACACCCCAGATGTCCTCATCCGATTACTAATTGCACCTGTGTCCATCCTTTACGGAACAGATTTCTTGGTTTTATCTGTTTTTGATAAAGACTATTTGTGTTTTTCTGTCTCTGAGTGCAGATTGAAGGAATGTTGACAGTTAGCTCATCCAGCTGCGCCCCTCAAAAATCCATAAACAGATGCTGCCGGGTCTAATTTACACATTTATAATGACTTCAGCTCTTATTAATAATAATTATTATTCTCAAGAAGGTTGCAGTGAAACAGTATGTTGTGCTACTGAGAACTTAACCTCGAATGTTGTCAGAGAACACAGGACATACGGAGCTCACATGCAGCAGACTGCGCAGTGGCTGCGTGCGCTACAAAAGTCGCCAATCCAGGATGGATCACTAAATCTACAAAAACCTCTTTATTAAATCTGATCTAAATCTATTACATTTTTATCTAATCAACATGATGTGTGATTATACAAATCCCGGCTCGTTTTCGGACAGATTAACCCCAAATAATCTGATGAAAAGGTTACAGAGGCTCTCTTAGGGCGGAGATTAACAGGACGACGCGCGAGACTGAAGGTGTCGAGGGTCTGAGTCGCCCTCCCTGTCCCTGTCCACTGAGATTTACTGCACAAAACAGAAACATGGCTTTATGTGCCTCTTGCCCTAAGAAAAAGTTGTTTTTTTCAGGATCAGTGTTCGAAAGCGGTGACGGAAATAGTGTGCAATATGGTTTGGCCGCCATTTTGTAGAGGTTTTAGAACTCTCCGCGGATAAGGTCACTTACAGCAGCATGGTGGGCCCAATGTTTAGCAATGTGGCCTCACCGCAAGAAGGTTCTGGGTTTGAATCCAGGTCGTTCGGGCCTTGCTGTGTGGAGTTTCTAAATTCTGGTTTCCTCTGGTCTTCAGGTTTCACCCCACCATCAAAAAATATGTACTAGGCTCTCCAGCCAGTGCCCTTGAGCCAAGGCACTGGCTCAGATCTGGAGTTGGCCCCCATGCGCTATAAATGGCTCCCCAATGCTCCCTTGATGGATGGGTTAAATGCAGAGAAGGAATTTAGCTAAATATAGTTATAATAAATATAGTTTTCTCGTGGGATTGCTGGTTCCTTCTTAATTAACTGAGAAGTCGGAGAGGTTTCTACAGATACTTCTACTTTATAAAGTAGTAGTAAATTCTACTTGATTTTAAATTGTCCGTTTGTTATCCATTTAATAAAAGGTTAACAAGCCAACTATGAACCTCGACTCAAAGGCCAATCAAAAGCGCCATTTTTCGTGCAGTTTCACTTTCAATTCCTACTGGGAAACCAGGTATTATGCAATAAAAATCTGTAGAAACTGAAAAGGGTGAGCCAGATTCATTTGATGTATTTCTGTGCGGGGGGTGCAGCACGTTGGCAGCCGGTCTGTCGGCTGTTTGTGTTTAAGCTTCACAAGTTAAACTGTGCTGACACTTTGACAGGTTTCCCGTTATAATAAGACTCCAAACAAGGTTTCTTCCCTCATCATTTCCTGTCACAACTGAGTCAGTCTATTATGGGATTTTTTGTTACCGTTGTTTTTTTAGGGAAATTAGGCTGTGTGGTTGTGTGTGTGTGTGTGTGTCTGCATCTGTGTGTGTGACAGACAGAGCCAGATGAGCAGGCAGATGTTTCCTCTGTCTCCACTCCGACTGTCTGAGAAAGACTGACAACAGCTGGACCAGTGCCAGACAACACACACACACCATTTTTACACACACACACACACACACACACACACACACACACACACACAGGCAGACAAAGAGACAGACAGGGTTCTACCTCAATATAAAATTTTAAGCATTTAAGTTTTGCTTTGTTGGTTATTTCTTGTCTACTATATGTTGAACTTTACCTTGTTGAACTAAAAGACTAAAAAAGTATTTTAGAGGCCAAAGCCAACGTTATCATTTATTTTAGCAGTTTTCTATAATCTAATTACCCTAATAAAAACGCAAGGAGCGATTACCAGCTCATATGTGTTTCTGTGTAAAGGGTCCCAACCCAAAAAGGTTAGGTATCACTGGTTGAAATGATAAATAACTTAAATTATCAAAATGTTCTTAAGTCAATGCAACCCAGCCTTTAATGCTCAGGGTTTTATTTCAGACAATGTTGTAGAAATAAGTATTACTATGTAATTTGTGGGCCTTTGTGTTACAACCTCAATTAGATTCATTGGTGTACAGTACATTGCCGGTCGGACTGGGTGGTTGATTAATGCATATTAGTTGTGGTGGTGGTGGGGGGGGGGGTGCAGTTTGGTTTGAAATGTGCTGGGGATAGAGACACAATGGATGTGCATTTTTGGGTACAATGATGCATTCATTCATTTTTTCCCTTTTCACACAGCCCATCTTTTGAAAGACGGTGTCCTGCAGCTTACTAATATAAATGAACACAAATGTATAGAAAAATGTGATGATGTCTGACACGTTTCAGGAAGAAGAAAGCCTTAAGTTTTCTAAAAGCATAAGACATATGAGCCACTATGTTCTGCTTCATGTACCCATGTAGCATGTTGACAATGTGACATCAGACTCAGAGAAAGAAGCGTGTAGCCAGCGCGGCAGCAGAACGCCTGTGTCTGGGCCTGCCATGTGGGGATAGAGATTTTTGTGGATTTGTTGGCATCTGTCGCTCAAGAAGAATACGTGCTATGGACTTTATTTTTTTGATTTCTTAACTAAATTGAGCTCGAGGGATTTCCCAAAACATAGCAGGTACAAAATTACTCCCGACAAAAATCACTGTCCCCGCCGAAATCGACGCCTATGGGTTTGACACGGATTCACCACTTTCCAAAATCCATGTTACAAAGTGCTTCACAAACCAGCAAAACAAAAACAGACCAGCCCAAAAAAAAACTTTGGGGGTTGAAAAGCTGTACTTAGTCCAGGTAAGGACGACATTCCCAGGCAAATGAGGATGACATGTCAACACCTGCAGTGAGAGATATTCAGGAAAAAGTCTCGCACAAAGACCCTAATCATTAAACACAGAATGAAACCCTCTAATCCAGAGCGGGACCAATCCCAGCCGTCTGATTGGCCAGGAAGCTGGATTCAAAATGTCAAGATCTAGAGCAGGGGTTCCCAAAACTTTCAGCCCACGACCCCCAAAGTGGCAGTGCAAGTGACTTGCGACCCCCCCCCCACTATAAACGTATAAAAAGATTGCGTGCAACCACGCACGCACCATAGGCGTATCCAAACACGAGCATATTAACACAAAATAACACACAAAATGACAACAATTTTACCTTGTGTTAAAATCATGGCTAACATATGCTATTTCTAATCGTTTTTAAATTTTTATTTTATTTCTGGAAATCAACTTGCGACCCCCCCTCTCTGGCTCGCGACCCCCCCTGTGGGTCCCGCCCCCCACTTTGGGAATCACTGATCTAGAGTGTACGGAGCTTTAGCTGAACCCTAAACCTACATAACGATAGCCAGGGTTAGGTGGGTTATTAGTTTGGTTTGTTAGGGCCAACAACTCACCGGCATGCATCAATAAATACAGTCAGGCATTGTTAGTTGCAGAATATCGTAGACAGCAGATCAGAGAGAGGACATGTTGATGCCGTGAGTACTGCTGTGAATACTGTACCATGTTGTTTTCTTGCTCCGGCTCGTTCTTTCCCTGCATGCTGCTGTCACTCTGTCTGCTGCTCAACGTTTCCTCTGGGTCTGACCTGGAGGAGAAATACAAAGTCCAGTCTTTGAATGACTTCAGATGGGAAAGCCCACCCACAGTCGAATTATGACATTTATTTTATACTTCACATATAAAACAACAGGTGTAAGAACCATTTACATGTGTGTAGGACACAAATTGTCCACTGGGTATCACTATTGGCCATATGTCTTTGGGAAGGACATTTTGTCAGGTAACAGGTGTGTTAACCCTCATGTTGTCCTATATCAATGTTGTTTATAACTACCCAAAATAACATGATTCCACACAACGCTCTTTGGCAAGCACAAATCTCTACTTTCATCAATTTTGGGGCGTCTTATTCAATTTTATAGCAAAAATTAAAATGGTTTTGAAATAGTATTGAGCAAAAGTTGACATATTCCAGTTTGTGAGTAATCATTAACATAAATTCCTTTAATTTTAGTCGCAATAATTCCTAATTTCTGCTTTTCCAACCCAACCATTAGGTATAATTTCGTATAAATGAGGTTTATTGACCTTAAATTCCAAAAATAACTGTAAAACTAAAGTCAATAAGTTAGTATTATTTAGTGTTGAAAACATAAAAAAGGGTCAAAAGTGATGAAAAAAGGAATAAAAACATGAGAACATTTTCAGAATTTGTCTACTTACATTTCATCATAATGTTTAAGCAGTTGCACATTTTTGTATTCTCAACTTGTATATATCCAAATATTTGTTCTTGTATTTTATCCTATTATTTCATGTACTGTATATTGTATGTGCGTAAATTGTTTCCTAGAATTTCATTTATATTTATGAAAAAAGTGTTAATTTTCAATTTTGACGGGAAGACAAAAGCCTCTTCAACTGATTTTTTGGGGCTTTTCCGTTCATTAGTGACAGTGGGTAGAAAAGAAAGGGGGGAGAGGGATGGGGGGATGACACGCAGCAAAGGGCCGCAGGTTGGATTCCAACCCGGGTCGTTGCAGGACCCAGCCAACATGGGGCGAACGCTCTTACTGGGTGAGCTAGAGGCCGCACCGACTGGATGTTTTTTTTGCAGTTCCTAGAACATAACGTGCCTAGAACCCTTTGTTTTCTTGTGTTTCAAATGGACCAATTTAGAAATCTTTCAGCTTGTACTCCAGCGCAGGGGTCTTTTTCCACATAGTGGTGGTTAGATGGCTTGTTATAATAAAAAAGGTCAGGTATGGCCTTGGAAAAACACGGTTTTGGTGGAGAATAGTCGCCAGAAGTGGCGTGTTCCTATAATTAGGTTCCTGTACCCACTTTGTCGGAAGCAGCGCTAGTAAGGTAGGTAGCTCATGTTAAGATGTGTGAAATGTTGAGAAGTTTGTGGAGCTTGATGGGAACAGATGGCCCACAGACCACTAAGGTTGCTTTCACACTTATAGTTTAGCTATGTTTTCATCCCCACGTTAAAATTGCCTTATGGGAACAGTCAAATTTGACAGAATTTCATGAATATCGACTGAAAGGGAATATGTTCGGTCTCATCGGATTTTCTTTTGATCCATATACGGCTTATGCCATTAACGCTGATTATTTGCAAAAACAAAGAAGGTATTGCGTTCAAGTTTTAGGCTATTTTATGCTTGCAACCCGCCACAAATCAAAGAAGAAGAAGTTTTAGTTCATTTCTGCCCAGTATTTCCTCTCTGTCTGCACACATGGGGGGTCTCAACAAAGACAGATGGAGGTGGACGGACGATGAGACAAGAGACTTTTAGAATTTAATTTAGGAGGAAAACTATAACAGCTATTTTAGAGCAAAAATCTAAGAAATGCCAGCATTTATCATGAACTTGTGAAGGAAATGGGCTACAAAGGTTAGGACAAGCTGTGGGACGTCCTCCGGAGCAAATGGAAGGCGCTCAAACAGAGAGACATGTCTCAAAAAAGAGAGTTGTCTCACAGCGGCACATAAGCACTGTTACTATCCTGTCCCGTATTGACATTGTGTTGGTAGATGGCGCGATCCCTTTTGAAAATTCGATTGACACGTGAATGGAAAGTTATAGCTAGTGTTGCGTTTTTCATTTGGTTTGGTTTTGGTTTCACACTGCACTTTGTCAGACGCACCAAACACTGTAAACACACGTCACCCGGACGAGACGGGTGCTTGTTTATTGGACAGAACATCCCAAAACTCGCCGACACTTCCTGGTCTCAAAAACAAATGGAGCAACACCAAATTTGCGACCTATGATCAGAGGTTTTCTGGAACTGCTTCAGTGTTTCTGATATTGGAGTAGGAGTCGTCACACAGACAGCTCGTGGATCGGAAAGTTATCATTGGGTCGGATCGCGTTCTCACCGGAAGTGAACCGAACTCAAGTTCACTTGTGAACCCGAGACCCCCAGAGTTCATTTGTTTGATCCCCCCCCCAGTCTTTGTTTTCAACGGAACAAACGAGGGATTTATGAAAGCACCATTATGGCGCAATACATATCCATAAAATGCAACAAGGACCATTAGACTGTTATTTCTCAACACTAATGAGCGCTGTGTATCATCATATGAGTCGCTGTTCCATCATCTTTACTGTGACTGTTATTGTCACTGTTCATTAACCCCCCCCCCGGCACCGTCAGTCACCGCCTACCAAGAGCCTGGGTCCGTCCCACAGGTAAAATAATTTGAAAAAAATGTGTTACATAATTATCTTGATTTAACCCTCGTGTTGTCTTCCCATCAAAATAAAGCATCACCTTTGTTGATGCTCCTCATCAATGTTTTTTAACTTTTTCTTACGTTTTTGTCCTTTTTTCAACACTTTGACATTTAACACTACGTAACACTAACTTTTACAGTTATTTTTGCAATTTATGGTCTGTAAACCTAATTTATAGGAAATTATACCTAATGTTTGAGTAAGAAAAGCCAAAACTAGGAATAATTCAGACTAAAATTAAAGGAATGGATGTTGATGGATGATCATAGACTGGAATATGTAATTTATTGCTCAATAATACTTCAAAACCACTTCAATTTTTTCTTCAAATGCTATAAAATTTAATAAGACGCCCCAAAATGAATGAAAGTAGACATTTGTACTTGCCAAAGAGCGTTGTGTGGAATCAATCATGTTATTTTGGGGAAATAAAAAGAACATTGATATAGGAAAACGGGGCAGTTTGACCTGAGGACAACATGAGGGTTAAGGACCCCCCCTTTCTTGTTTTGAGGACCTTATCCCTGTTTTTATCAGCTAAGTCATTAGCCTTGGATTGTTTGTTATAAACCCTTCTTAGTTTTATTCTTAGCCATTATCATAGCTTTCTGAATGATGTGAAGTAGCTCAAAGATGAACTAAATTGATTCTCGACATCAGGTTTTTGTAAACAGGATGACGAGGCGGGTACCTGTGGGACTGTTGGAGTATTTTCTGCGTGAAACAGGTCAGTCTCTGCGTCTCTTCCTTGTACCTCAGCAGGTCTTGGCTCAGCAGGTTACGGAGCGCGCTCAGTGCCTCCTCTTGGAACACCAACCTCTCGGATTGGAGCAAACGCTCGGAGACGGAGGTCTGAAGCTCCCGACAAACGCACAGCTGAAACTGGGGAGGGCAATAATGGACAGCAGTTTTTACTCATAGGTAAATGGGAACAAGAATAGGAATTGAAGTGATTTTGAAATAATATTCCAGCCTGTGATTACCCATCAACATCCATTCCTTTAATTTTAGTCTAAATAAATCCTAATTTCTGCTTTTCTAACTCAAACATTAGGTATAATTTCCTATAAATTAGTTTAATTGACCATAAATTCACAAAATAACTGTAAAACTAAAGTTAATAAGTTAGTGTTAAGTAGTGCTGAAAACGTCAAAAAAGTGACAAAGCGTCAAGTATTGAAAAATGGGACAAAAATGTAAAAAAAAAAGAAAAAGTTAAAAACATTGATAAAAAGCGTCAACAAATGTGTTGATTTTCTTTTTTCTTGACTGTGAATGAGAGTATTGAGAGTTTCAATTTTTTTTTTTTTCTTGTTTCCCTAACCTGCGTCGTCTGACAACAGCTGATAGTACATTTATGTTATCAATGTAGAAGCCTAAAGGTTGAAAAGAGCGCGTGGGACCGGTAGGTTGTCGGTTCAATCCCCAGACCGACAGGATGAAATCCAGGTTGGGAAAGTGTCCCGCCCTCATGAGCTGGCCTTAAGCTAGGCCCTTAACCAGCTTCCAGGTATGAATGTGTGCAACTGAAAAGAGCGGCTGCCTCCAAAAAGTGGAAGAAACAACAATCCCATTGCAAAAGCTTTCCATCTCGCGCATGACTCACATACTTCTATCCTCCCCCTTTTAGTAGACCATTATGAAATGTATGACCTCAATCACAGCATCAAAAAAAAGAAGAATTCAGATGTCAGATTCTAGAAACACTGTCTGAAACAATTCCCAAATTTTCTCATTTGCATTGTAGGAGCATTTTAATGAGCATCAGAGGCGGCATTGCATGGATGTAAGAAAACTAAAACTCATTTAAAATTGTTTTAGAGCCACGATACTTCCTTTACCCTAGGTATGATAGCAGTCTCCTGTTGTTACTTACGGCGGACGTCTGAAGGCTGGAGTTTCTCTGCAGCTCACGCTCCGTCTGTTTCTTCTTCTCCTGAAGATGAAAAAGCTCGGTGGTCCACAGCTGCCGGCGGCCTTCAATCTGCAAGAGTCTGTCAACACAAAAGAAAAAACATTTAGTTTACAACATGCTCTCCTTTTGATCGTGTTATCTTCAGTCTTGTCTTATGTTCCGTTTCCTGTTTTATTGTGAGAGTCTGGTTTTCCGTTTTCTTTTACTTCCTGCGTTTTCCCGCCCTTGTGACTGCCTGTGTTTCCTCCCTGTGTATTTAATCTTCCCATTCTCAATCTAGTTCCATGCTGTCTTCTCATCTGTGGAGTTTCCCATCCGTCTCCTTGTTTTCTTTCAGAAAAGTGACTTTTTTCTGCTGCATTCAGGCCTCTGAATGGCATTCTGTTTGGAATGAACCATGTTTTTGTTAATTAATAAATCCTCAAGCACACACTTTCACCTGTATGCTTTCTGCATTTGGTTCGTCAAATTCCCCGAGTCACCACATCGCTAAGGGACACCATTTGTGCTCTCATCTCTGTTGTTGGTTAAAGCCATACACTCGCTTTTTTGGGACTTCCCATGATGCACTGAACACCAATGTCCTCCTCCTTCTATCCATATGTATGCATGTTACTAACTCAACTTCTTCCCTTTCCCAGAGTCTTGTGCTCTCTCGCCCCTCTCCTCTCTCCTCCTGCTGCTTCCTGCAGGTGTTTGGATCTGTGGAGTCTGGATCTGTGGTTGGAGTCACATGCTGCCCCCATGTTCCTGCTCGACACCCTCTGCTGCAATTTTCCATCTCGCTTTCTCTCACCCCCAACTGGTCAAGGCAGATGCCCCCCCATCCCCCCACCCTGAGCCATGGTTCTGCTCGAGGTTTCTGCCTCTTAAGGAAGTTTTTCCTCCGTCGCCTAGTGCTTGCTCTTGGTGGGAACCGTTGGGTTCCTGTAAGTAAAATCAGAGTACGGTCTAGACCTGCTCTTTATGGAAAGCACAAAGAGATAACTTTTAAAATAAAATTTAAAAAATGAAGTCAGTAAACTAGTGGTTTTAAAGGTGCTATACTAATAAAGTTATTATTATTATTATTATTATATAAAGAATGCAGCCAGAAATGAAAAACAGTAAAGCTCTGCATTGTTAGGTCCTTGTAAATGATGTTGTCTAGTGTGGTAGAGACCTACTCTATCTGTAAAGTGTCTCAAGATAACTCTGGTTATGAATTGATACTATAAACAAAATTGCATTGCATTGCATTGGGGCGTCAGAGTGTAGTTGAGGGAGTGTCCACTGGGAGGCACTAACCCTCCTTAATGGAGAGGCCAGGAGCAGGGGTGGAGAGGCACACAAGTGTTTTGTTTGTGAGGAAGAAGAGGGGGCTCGTCTGAGAGAAGCCTTTGATGAAGTCACTGAAGAACCGATATCAACATGAACAGAAAGCCAAATGAGTAGAAAGGACGCAAACGACGCCACGACAACACAAAGGCCCTCTGAGAAATACATTAATACTCTGTTAATGAGGTTTTCAAGGAGGCTCCACTGTGTGTGTGTGTGTGTGTGTGTGTGTGTGTGTACGAGGACAGACAACGTATGTGTGGGAGACGATGATGTCGGGTTTCCATTCTCAACCTGAAACACCGATGAGGAAAATTGCTGTTGACAACAAACTAAGCATTAGGTTGTTATTTTTTTCATGGTTGGATGTTTATGATTATACGGGGAACCGGGAACCTTTCAATCATGCTAATAACACGGATGATTCCTGAAATCAACGTGGCAAACTACCTTAGTTTTAATTACAGCTTGCTCACTTGGATAACAGAAATAATACATGTGCGGATATATAAAAATGTCAGAGGCCACAGACCAATAATTGAAGACTTTGTCCAATGGTGTGAGGATTCTCACCTTCAATTGAACATATCCAAAACAAAGGATATGCACATTGATTTTGGTAAGACTCCCGGATATGAGGCCATAACTATCCCAATATAATCCCAAGATATCTAGTGACAATTATTGACAAAATTAAATTGAATTGTGAAGCTTTCTTTAATAAAAGGACAACAGAGTCTATACTGCTTGAGAAAATTGTATCATTTTCATGTAGACAAGACCATGATGGCATTACTTCATTATGCTTTTAACAAATCAATCATATTCTCCTTAGCGTCATGGTTTAGGTGTGTACAAGAACATTGGTACTATGTGATATCTGGGTTTGATATCGGGAAATGATGGTGGAGTGCATAAGAATTGCCTAAATCAAATTGTAAAATTGGTCAATAAGATGACTGGGGAGTCCCAGCTGCACCCCCATCCCTGTATGCTAAACAACTGCAGTGGCTAGCTATGGCAATCTTAGGAGATCGCCTACACCCTTTGAATAGGGAATTCCAGCATCTCCGTTCTGGACGGAGGCTTAAGTCCTTGGTTGGAGAACTACAAGATTTAAAAACTATTTTGTCCCTGTCAATCACTCTATTAACCCTTGTGTTGTCTTACGGCCAAAATTGAAAATCAAAAAAATTTAGTTCTTTGTGCCTTTTTCAACACTTGATGCTTTTTTTCAAGGTTTGTCCATTTTTTGACGTTTTCAACACTATGTAACGCTAACTAATTAACTTTAGTTTTACAGTTAATTTGGCTATTAAGGGGATTTTTGCCATTGTAACTTTTGTCGTGTATCACATTTGTCTTCATGATGGACAATGAGGCCATCTTAGACATCTCCCGCAAGAACCTGGACATCGAACGCCCCGCCTATACCAATCTCAACAGACCTATTGGACAGATTATTGGAACTGGTTTCAGTTATTTTTGGGATTATTGGTCAATAAACCTAATTTATAAGAAATTATACCTAGTGTTTGAGTTACAAAAGCAGAAATTAGGAATTTTTTACAATAAATAAAATTAAAGGAATGGATGTTGACTGAAATATGTAAACTTTTACTCAACACTATTTGGAAACCGCTTAAAGTTTTTTTTTTTTTAAATGCTATAAAATTGAATAAGAGGCCTCAAAATTACCCATGAAAATCACCCCAAAGAGCGTTGTGTGGAATCAATCATGTTATTTTGGGTAATGAAAAAGAACACTGATATCGGAAAACGAGTCAATTTGAGTCGAGGACAACATAAGGGTTTAAAAAAATTTAGGATTACAATTGTAAAAAACACACAAGCACTTTGGTCATGTACTGTTTTAATGTCTCTATTACATGTTTTAACATGTTTGTATGTTATGTTACGTGGTGATCTACAAAGTTTTAAGGATGTCCTGGCTCTTAGACTGTAGACCTAGTTTACCCACGGGTACCAACAAAGTAACCTAAACCTGATGTTTTTAGATAAGATCGGTACATACAGTAACATGATGATATGTTTTTTTATTAACTTATCGCCCAACAGGGTGTCAGTGTAGAGTTGTAAGAATGTAAAACATCATTAGTCATTTTTATACTATACATATACTATCACGTGAAATTTTCCTCGCCACTATCTAACTAAACGCCTGCTCTTTCAGTGAATTCTTTCATTTGAATCTCGCATTTTACTGGAATTGTTGGGTCTTTATAAATTATAGAGCGTGGTCTAGACCTATTCTATCTGTGAAGTGTCCTGAGATAAGTATTGCTATAATCTGATACTAGAAATAAATTTGAATTGAATCCGTTAAGCGGAAACTTCCAGTCAATTTTTCAGATATTTTTACTTCACTATTTATATTTTGGCAACTTTTTGCTTTAAACATGAATATCCTCAGTCGGACTGTTGGTCAGACTGACATTTTACAGACTAAAAGAAAAAACGGATTCATTATAGAAAAGGGTTGCTGCCTAACTGATACAAAACATCAGTAATTTGTTAAAAAACAAAGAGTGGAAATGAAGAACATCTTTCCATCACTTCCAATAGTACAAACAGGAGTCGAAGGAGTGCAAAAAAGGGCAGAAAGAGAATAAACAGCAGAAGGAAAGGGAGGCAAAGAAGACTGACAAGTGAAAGGAGCAAAAAAGGAGGAAGAGGAATCCAAGGATGGAGCAGAAATGATTTGACAGGGTGAGCGGAAGGAAAGAGAGATAGAAGAGGGTGAAGAAAAGAGAAATCAAGATTGGTTTTCTTCTATTACACAACCGTGCTGGGTGACTTTAAATCAGAAAGGAAGGCAGGAACAAATCATACAGAAAAAGAAAGTGAAGGACAAGGGATCAAAAAAAGAAACTAACATAAAAAATTGGGACTATAAGTGAAGGGGGAAAAAGTTTTTTAACTGTTTGAGCTTTTCCACGTTGTCGATCGATTTCATGGTGGATATCAGCAGATTTTGGAGATATAAACAAGTATGAACAGATTACCCCTTAGGGAAGAAGATGAAGACGGGAGGGTTGGCAGGGTTCAGCTGGGTGTCTTTCCAAACTGCCAGTCTGCCTGTTAGTCTTGGCAACACGCACCACTCGCCTTGCGTAACCAGACCAAAGTTTCTCTTTCGGTCTATCTATGGGAAAATAGCCCTGAAAACGAGCCAATCAGCCTTCATCTATTCCTCTACAGAGCGCTGTTGAGTCTTGTGTGTTAGCTTTCAGTCCATCATGCGCTGCTGCAAGTAATAAAGAATTTAGGCATGTTTTACTTCATTATTCATGCGAGGCAGAAGGTCAGCACTGATGACCACAACGATGACAATGGAAATTTATAGAATCCAGTTTATAGAATGCAGAAATTTCATTATTTTGAGACAAGATGCCAAAAAAGGTGTGAGGTCTGCACTGTGGTTAATTGCTGGTTTTTCAATGTTCTTCTGTTAATGTCTCTTCAATATCTTTGGGTTTTGGACTGTTGGCTGGACTAAAAGCATATAAGCTGAAAATGACATATTTGGTTTGAAGAAATTGTGACACATTTTTGAAATCTAGAAAACAAAACGATAAAACAATTAATAAAAAAAAGTAGATTCATCAATAATATAGGTATACATATAAACATTCACAGTATATATAGATTTATATATATACACATACACACACACACACACACACACACATATATGTTATATATACAGTACATTTAAACATATATACAAAATATACAGTATTTATGTAATATACACTATATTGTGTACATATGCATATATAATATATACACACAGTATATTTATACAGCACATATAGACATATACACACGTATGTATTTACATATATACATGTATAAACATATATACACGTATATACATAAATATTGAATACATGTATACGTACAGTACATATACACACATACATCATTATAGCAACAACAACACTGCTTGCTATGATAATCCACGGAACATTGGTACTACTTCATATCTGGGTTTGATATCGGGAAATGATGGTGGAGTCCGAGGATTCCAAATCATTTGCAGATTTATTCAAACAGTAAACAAACTTTCATGACAAAGTGACTTTTGTACACGCACAAATGTCTATACAAGAGTGGCTGCTGAACATCCGAATAACTGCGTTTAAAATTCTTCCAGTCCTTACATATTTCAGTATGTCTATTTCTGTGTCATTGTGTTACTTTCAAACTACTCCTTATATGTAAGACACCTTTAATAGATTGACACATCGCCATCTATACTCAACTGTGGGATAGGGTTACCTTAAAAACATCCTTAGTATACATTAAAAACCCGTATGGTTTAATATACTACTTGCTACTGAATTTTAAGAGTCCCTATAAAAACTGAGTGTTACATAACATGCAGGTGTAAAGGAGTAGCAGAACACAATTCTTAATGTTATGACAGATTTCACAACAGCTGGACAAATTTAACCAGCACTGAATAGATAGATATTACCAGAGTAAATATGTTTTTTCTTTGTAAGATGGAAATGCTCTTGTAAGAATACTTACAAAAAAAAAACGACCTGTTATGTAAGAATATGTGGAAGTCATGTACTTGGGTGTGTACCCACTATACAGGCTGGAAGGCCAAAGATCGAAGGCACTTTATCTGTGCAGGCTGGGCCCCTGTTTTGCTCTGGATGCTTCCCGTAATAAATACTCAAAGTGTGTTGATAAAAAGAGATTTCTGAGAAGGAATGTCAGCCATAACGAGGGGAGGAGGAACGTTTGCCTTCAGTTCACGCTGCTCAGCTACACTGTAACTCACACAGAGCCGGTTGACCGACAAAGAAAAAAAAAATCTCCTGGTTTTCATCATTTTGACAATGTTGCCCTATTATAGTCTTTAATAGGAGTGTTATTTCAGATTTCCCCCACCATCTCCTTTTGAGGCCAATGTGTCTATAGATGTTAGACAAAGACGGCGAGAAACCCAAACATCCTATGGGTCATGTCATAGACACATTATCTTGTTTTTCTATCACTGTAGACGGAAAACATGCGTCAGCGGAACACTGGTGATGCTGAGGTATGATGAGAACACAGGTAAGTCCGAGACAGGTTGAGACAAACATGCCCCCCACCCCCCCAATCATAACGGTCTTTAAGCATTATTACCATTTAATAAAACTCAGCGTAAGTTCATTCAGGGAGACTCTGCGTTTTTACTCTTTCAGTTAACACTCATGTTTCCCTTGGGTCAAATTGACCCATTTTCTTTTCAATTCCAAAAAAGAACACGCTCTAATAACGCTCTTTGGCAAGTAAAAATTTCTACTTTAATTAATTTTGGGGCGTCTTATTCAATTTGATAGCATTTGAAAAATCCATCAACATCCATTCCTTTAAATTTAGTCAAATTTGACCTGTTTTCAGGTATTTAATTTTTTTCTTGGCGAAAAAACAAAAAAAAAAAAAGTCAAAAAAAAAGAACTATAAAAATATCAAAAAACATTCAGTAATAACATTAAAAAAAAGCACCCACAACATTGAAAAAGTTATAAAAATGTTGGAAAGAGCAATAATAATGTTGAAAAAAAAAGGACCAAAACGTTTTGTTTTTTTCCATGGTTGATGAGATGACAACACAAGTGAGCTAGTATTAAATAGTGTTGAAAACGTCAAATACCCTGATGATACCTTTTACCAAGCGATTGAGATGACTAGAACGCACCCTAACTCTAGCAAGACTCATGATTTTGCGTATTGGAAATTAATCCGCAACGTCAGCATCAGCTGACCCAAGATTTTCAAAATCAGCATCAATTGATGAAATTTGTTTTTTGCAAATAAATTTGCTCATCGGAAAAATGTACTGATTTTGTGTTTTGGAGCATTTTGGGAATGCTTCCCTCATTTTCTGTTGCCCCCATGAGGATTTCTAAGCAATGCCAACAACACTGTCAGCCTATCGACATGACACAAGCCTTCCGTGATCACGAACGCGTCCACCCCCATCCCTCATTACTAGTAACCAAGAAGGACATTGGGGATTAAAAAAAAAAGATGGACTCTTCACTTGAGCTTCTGCGTGGGAAAATCGCTGGACGCCACAATCTTCTTAAAATCCAAAGAAATCCAGAGAGTTGTGTGAAGCTCATTGTCTTAATTACCTTTGTAGCAAGTCATTTAACAATGGCTTGAGTTTAACAGACTTTTATTAATATTAAAAGTTAAAAGCTTAAAAATGTTAATTATTGAAAAAAGTAAGCATGATATGGATGGACCAAATCTACCTTTTATGCAAAGTCATTGTTTTACACTCTGGATAGAGTTGTTTGCGATTATGTTTGATTTCTTGGGAAGAATTGTAATGGATTCTAACTGTTACATTAAGGGTATAAAAAAAAAAAAACTTATTGTGACTGTCCACATTCTAATGCAGTCTGTAGTATTCAAGTTTGCTGCTTTGTAACATGGTGAGGCTTTACAAAATGCGCTTTGTTCTACACTCTACCTCGCTTGGTGTGAGAAAAGTTTGTCCCATAAGACCCTTAAAAACTGCTTTAACTTCACCGCGAAGACATGAAGGTTGGTACTTGGCTGGGATTATGTAAATGTAAATGTGCTGTATTTATATAGCGCTTTTCCAGTCTTAACAACTGCTCAAAGCGCTTTTACATCTACAGGAAACATTCACCATTCACACACATTTATACACTGTGGCCGGGGCTGCCGTACAAGGTGCCACCTGCTCATCAGATAAACATTCACACACATTCACACTCCGATGCGCAGCACCGGGGGCAACTCAGGGTTCAGTGTCTTGCCCAAGGACACTTCGGCAATGACTGCAGGGGCGGGGATCGAACCACCAACCTTCCGATAGGCAGGCAACCGCTCTACCACTGAGCCACAGCCGCCCCATGTATGTTCTCATGTCTAACAAACACTCGTCTTGTCTGAGGACGGAGACCGTTCTGTTCCAAGTTCTAAAGGCATCACTTTCACATTGACTAAGAAACGCAGCCAAAGCAGAAACTGTTTTTTAAAGTTGTTGGTGTGAAAGCTGCTTGATAACTGCAGCTTTTTGAGGTGCACAAAAAAAGGACTCCATTGCAGAGTCATAGCTCTATCCTCTTTTCCTGCTTCATAAAGCCCAACCCTGTCTTTGCGCTGACATAAGACTATCTCAAAGCCAAGGAAAACCCCAGTAAAATGAAAGCAGGGTGACGTCTTCTTGCAGTAAGCCATGTGGATGTGAGAAATGGATACCATGTTGGGCAGGGCAACCAGGGGAGAGGTATGTGTGTGTGTGTGTGTGTGTGTGTGTGTGTGTGTGTGTGTGTGTGTGCGTGTGTGTGTGTGTGTGGGGGGGGGGGGGGGGGGGGGGGGGGGTACAGTATTTATAAGAAACCATTAATCTCTTTTCAATGAGCTTTTGATCCAAGCTATGAAAGGAGCTGGCTAGTCTTGGCAATGAGAACCAACGTTGCTTGGAAATTAGGAGATCTCCTGGAAATGAAACCAGAACAATGTGTGCATGTTTGTGTCTGTGTCTGTGTGTGTGTGTGTGTGTGCCTGGTGGCACACCTTTTTCACCTAATTCAGAGATGTGTTTTAGCTTGTCTCATCTGGCAGAACTGATACCAGTTAAAGTCATGGCAGGAGCACAGAGAGAAGCAGCGACAGGGTGAGGCACCTATCCTAACGTTTCCCGTCAACACAACGCACTCTGTACTCAAATGGGGAATGAAATCACCAGGAACTTTCGTTTTCTCATACTTAATATAAAAAGGCCGCCATCAGGACTTCATACTAGCTTGAATAAAATACAATTGCAGATGTAAAAAGAAAAAAATCGTTGCAAAATCTGTGATGTTTTCTCATAGGTTGTTTTTGATTCTGGATTAAGGGTTTTCCATTTGGATCAATGAGGCCCAAAGTAAGTTAACCCCTCCGGCACCTTTTCTGGTGTTGTGTCCAGACAGGTGCTGTTGGGCGATTCAAGCACTTCCTTTGAAGCATCCTGACACTTTAACTGAGTGCAATAAAAGCCATGCTTCACAAAGATTTACACCATTTAGTTTTTGCAGACTTGTCTTTTGGCATGAATGTCATTTAAAAACATTTTAATGGACGAAATCAATTCATTAAAATGAGAATCGACACGCTCAACTCACGCTGAAACTTAGACTTTGAAGACTGCTAGATCCTAAATATGGACACCAATATATAAAAAGGTCATTTAGACTGCACTCCAATTCATTTTTTAGTATGAAACACGGTGAAGAAGGGCTTCCTGCCCGCACCTTCCTTGTGCCAAAAAAAAGTATTAACTGGAATGCTGTCTATATCAATTTATTGACAAATTTGGACTTAAAGATTTTCATTTTCACTGTATGTGTATATCAGTTTCGACACATCAGTTATCTTTTTTCAACAACTATTAATCAGTGTTGTGTTAAAAAATCCTTACACAATACCAGTAATACTACAGTAGAACTATGTGTTACATACAGTACATTAAACACTTGCTCTGTCATTATGAAAAGAGTGTAAATGTGTGTAGGTAGGTATGTGTGAATCTGTGTCTATGACGTGTAAATAACGGAAGCATAATATTTTGCATTTATCGAAGGAAAAATTTGAGTAAGGGTGTCGGACCTGATGAGTTGTTCATGAACTTTGTCCTACTCCTTATTGCACATGAGAATTTTAAGTTTGAATGACTTTTAACCATTTTGGAAGATTGCGCTGAGAAGTACATAACCTTGTTTATCTGTCATTTTAATGATATACTGTATATGTGTGCATGAATTTATTTTATTTTGATGTGAAAAACTAACAAAGATACATTGTAATGAACCTAGTGAACAGTCTAATTAAAATTGGCACAGGCCTAAAGGGATGTATACGTTTGAGCGTCTCCACTTAGTAAAGAAGTGCTGTGTAGTTGCAGTCCTGCATTATTTTAGAAGGCTCTCTCCACATTAAAACAAATTATTTTAACCCTTGTGTTGTCCTCACAACCAATTTGACCCATTTTTAGATTTTTTTTCCAGGAACTTGGCTTTCTTTCAACCAAATTTCCTAAAAATAACAAGGATGCCATACAATGTTTTTTTTTTTTTTTGGTAAAACTGATTACTTTCACTGAATTGTTTTTTTTATTGAATTTTATGGGATTTAAAAAAAAAAAGTGACCAAAACCTTGGATGAATTGAAAAAAAAAAGAAAAGATAAATCGTTTTTTTATAATGTAAAATATGATGTGTAACGTAAAAATAAAAATTAGGCTAAGAATTTTTTAAAAGCGTAGAAAAAAAAACTGCTAAAACATCGGAAAAAGCAAAAGATGATGGGGATGGGAAGACAACACAAGGGTTAAGTGGAGACATTGCAGGATAATAGACATATTTGAATTAATAACTGTCACCATGAAACTTCCCCAGGTGATAACTTATATAAAGACTACATTAATTATTTTGAATTACAAGTTTTCTGAAAATGCAAATGAGTCATTGTCTAATTGTTTTACTGAATTTAGGAGAAAGTTAAGTAGAGAAAGTGTAGTAAAATAAATCCTCAAATATGTATTTCCCCACTAGTCTGAAAGAAGACGTTACGGAAGCCAAACAGCCCAGAAACTAAAAATTTAAATATTATGTTTTATGTCTGTAGCGTCTCCCCTTAACACGGACATTCATTCCTGACTTTTTGGGGGGGAAAAGTATGTGTAAACACAGACCTACATAAAAAATCAATCTAAGCACAAAGGCTCAACTAGGTCCTCACAAAGATATACTAATAAGCACACACACACACACACACACACACACTTTCCAGTTGCGTGTCATATGTGAGTATTTTGTTTCTTAATTTTCTGTGTAATGACGTGATATCTGGGAATCTTGACCAGAAGTGATGGAGGAGACTTCACACATGACAAGTCCAATGAATTTTGATTAAATGCAGCTTCATTCACTTAATGAACATAGAAGATAACCCTGGGTGCACACACACACGAGTGTGTACCCAAAGTGTCTCTCTGAACATTAGAATAACTCCTCTTTTATACTTTTCTTATGGTCCTCACACGTCAGCTCATCTATTTCTGTCGTACAGTGTTGCCTTCAAGCCACTTCTTACTTGTAAGAGCCTTCTAATAGCTTGACACATTCCGATCTATTCTCAACTGTGGGATCGGGTTACCTCAAACTAAACCTTCTGTGGAAGATCCTGAAATACAGTTGAAAAGCTACATGCTGAAATATTCCACCTATCAACTAGAGTGAAGGACAACTTATAAAGTATAGTATATAGTAAAACTAAGGGAAGAGGAAGGACGTCATTTGGAAATGTGTCATTAGGAGGTAAACAATTTCTGTGAAATAGTTTAACTCATAATGCATCTGGTGCATGTGGTAATTTGAAATGAAAAAGACATGAGATTTGATTTGCTCTTCGGTCAGGTGGATTTCTTGCTTTGGTGCATGTTGCAGCACAAAGGCACAACTAGGTCCTCACAAGGATAGGCTTACAAGAGCATGCACACACACTCACAAATGCACAGGATCATGTCAATTTCTCCAGCGGAGCATGACCTGCTGTTGTTATGAGATACAGTGAAACTCCCACATCCTTGTTTCAGCTCTGTGTGGAATTCCCACAACCCAACACGGAGCTGCCTCCCACTCACATGTTCCACACTACATAACATGGTGCCAATTAAGAGAAAGAGTAAAGTCCAATTTCAGAAAGAAATGACGATAGTGCAGAAATGCAGCTTTTCTATATTCTTAGAATATGGGAATACGGTATGTTTCAATAAAAAGAACTGGGTATGTTTATGGTCATGTTAAGTAGTAGTAGCAGTAGTAGTAGTTTTAGTAACAGTCAATATAGCCTGACCGTAATTCCTGTTTACAGAATAAATATTTTAAGAATCATACACAAATTTTTATGACCCAAAACATGCATGTTGACAGTTGCATTTCATGAGCAACCTTTGGAGAGCTTCTTTAGTAAATAGGACCAGATTTTGTGGATTTACATGATTATCTTTTTACATTTTAAATAGTCTAAAAGACTATATAAAAATTTATATTTTTTGATTTTGTTGTGTTGAAATTTTATTTTTTACATTGTCATGTTTTGTAAATTATAGAGTGTGGTCTAAATCTACTCTATCTGTAAAGTGTCTTGAGATACTTAATGTTAAGAGCTATCAAGAAAAATCGAATATCTGTACTTCATTATTTATATTTCTGGAAACGTTTACTCAGAATTGAGCAATAATTCAGTAAGTTATCGTCTTTTGATGGAATCAAATCGTGATGAAGTCATATGTCGAGATATCGTGATATGCAACTACGTAGTCTAAATTGATCAAAACAAGCACATACTAGCTCAATTTTCTCAGAAAATCTGTTGTGAAACATTTTGAGCAATTAAGGTTGAAGAATACAGATTTGTGTTAACGTCACATAGTGCTTGGCAGTATAACCAAAAATTTGTATCATGGCGTTTTTTAAGATTCTAGCGGTTTCACTGTATTTTCCTTTTTTGCTTGATTGGGCCTTTATATAGGTTATAAAGGTAATGGCTTATTCTCCTGTCAGTAGTACATACCTTTTTTTTTTTTACTAAAATGATTAATAAAGGGTTTGCTTGGCTACGCAACATTAGACAATAACATTATATGAAGGAGAATGCATGAATCAGTTACAGAATCTAAACGTTTTCATTTTGCAAACTGTAAAGTAGTAAAATAACTTAAATGATGATATAAGTCAAAACTGTCTGCGAACTTCTCCTGACAATAGAGTGATTTGTCGACTATGCAATGGTAAGTCGCGTGGTTATGACACAATCGTTGGCCTATTTTTATAAAAAGGTCTGCTACGGAGCCATCCCGTGAGGTACAAGGTAGTAAAGCCTTTTACTGTGTCATATGTAACTAGAAGACCTAAGGAATCCATTGATACCAACTTTCATGCTAGCGTGTTGTGAAGGGGGATATATAAATAATAATAAAAAAAACTATATCTGTGTCCCAACAGTTGACGGTCCGTCTGCGCAGACAGCCATGTGTCATGTGTCACATGTCCGGAATTCATTATTAATAATGTTTAGGCTTGCTACATATAAATATTAGCATTAGGCCTATGTTTTATCTGCGGTGGAAACACCATAGGCAACGTCAGTACAATTGTAAGGTATTAATTGAGTATTTTCATTTTCTCCTACTTTATACTTGTAATCCACCACAACTCAGAGTCACATAGGCTAGTGTACGTTTTACTTCGCTATTCATCTTAAAGATTCAGCTGCAGATTCAGATTATTAATACAAAATATAATGAATAAACTATGAATAAAGTGGAAAAGATGAGACTTTGGTGAAATCCACAAGCCACCTGCCAACTCATACTTCCAACGTTATTTTGGTGAAAGGCACACAAAAGTAGTGTAAAGCATTACAATTCAGAGAATGTAATATTGTATTATAACTAATTACTCTTAAAGGTGCCCTGCCACACAAAAACGTTTTTTTTTGCATTTTTTGAAATATGTTTGGTCCATATGTGTGTTATGTGGTGAATGTGAAGATGAACTGCTACCTCCTCTTTCAGCTCTAGACACGGGAAAGAAATAAGGAGAAATCAGGCCAATCACAACAGCTGGTCAGTCTGATGTCATCGCGCCTGAGCTCATTACTATTCATGAGCCGAGTAATGGGTGCTGATAGCCAATCACAGTCAAGCAGCTTAGCTGGTGTAATATTAATGAGAACTGGTACAAATGGAGTCTTCCTGCAGGCTTTCTATACCACGCTAGAATGGGTCAAAACAAGGTAACCAAGTTACAGAGTCCATGGTAGAACTTCAGACATTACCACAAAGTAATGACATATGTGTGGCCGGGCACCTTTAAATAACAGTAACTAGTAGATTTTGGAAGTAACTTGCCCAACACTGCATAGCATGCCATTGACTCACTGTGTGTGTATGTTGCTGAGCTCCTGCTCTGTCTGTCTCTGCAGCTGCTGGAGGTGAAAGGTCAGCTTCTTACTCAAAACGGCAAACCTCCACAGTCCTAGTCTCCCTGTGTTCTCCTCACACACCAAACCCTGATCATGAGACAAGATAGAGCACTTATTGAAGAGTTGTCAGGTGACATAGAAACTCAAGAGAACTACTTTTTCAGGGATTTTTTCATCCTCCGTGTCCTCCTGGGCTACTAGTAACTGTGTGGAGGAGGGGTGGGGGTGAAGACTTGGTTTTAGGATTAGGGTTAGAATTAGGTTATGGTTAGAGTGAGGGTTAGGGTTAAGGTTAAGCATTTAGTTGTGGTGGTTAAGGTTAGGGGCTAGGTGATGCATTATGTAATTATGCATTACACTTATTCAATCAGTCAGTTTATGGGTTATCATGTTTATATGTTATAGTCATAGTTAATATTTAATCATGATCTACTGCACTGTTCAAATCCCTGCACTGTTCACCATTGCTCACCACAGTCTACTATAGTATCTCACCTTTTCATGGCCTTTACATTTCTGTGAGTGGTTTTTTATTTTTATTCTTATAGATAGATAGATATTTATTGATCCCAAAAATATGGGAAATTACAGTGTTACAGCAGCACACAAAATATACATACATGCAATATACATGAAATAATAATTACAAAATATAAGACTAAAATATAAGAACAAATATTTAAATATATACAACAGTTTGTGTGATGTGTGTGTATGCGTTTGTTGTGTTATGGCTGTGTTGCTACTGGATGCCTAAAATTTCCTTAGGGATTAATAAAGTATCTATCTATCTATCTATCTATCTATGAATGTCAGTGATGGGTAACCACCATGTTTGTACATACAGTGAATCGGCATGTTAACATCATTTCAGTCACCGAGGTGAAAGGGAAGACCCTTACATACTGGGCCTTAGAGAAAAAAACAGTGTGCTGTCAATAAAAACACTAGACAAATGCTCCATAACTCATATGTAACATCTAGTCCGGGAGAGTATTTGCTACGAGAATATTTATGGGATAATGTAGAGCAAGAAGGTCATAATTGCTAATTAGAAGCCTGGCAGGGCCATGTAGGACCCCAATATATTTCACAAAGGTCTGTACTACTTAGAAAAAGAACAGACCGTAGAATGCTGTGATTGACCAATCCTGTTTAAGTAAATACATTTTAAAATAAACTCATGCTTCGTGCTTTTTCTCGGTAGTGTGCTTTGCCAGACATAACGTAACTGAGTAAAATGTTGCTATCACTGACAGACAGACAGCCAGGCGGATAGGTAGCGTCTTAGCACATTGTGAGTCTCAACTCGTCGAGGTGACAGAATTCGTCAGTGAGCGGCTGTGGGCTGAAAGACAACAGAACAACTGAGTCATTCTGGCAGAACAGCACGATCACCCGTCCTCCCCTTCATCTGTCTGTCTGTCTGTCTGACTGACTCAGTCTGAGAGACATACTTGCACTCTGTTCACACAGAAGCCGGATTCAGTCCTCACCGTCCACACTGGAGCTTACAAGTGGAAATGGGTCTTTCCAGATGTTATAATTATGATTTAATCCAATGAGCTAATCTAGGCAGATACTATGCAAACCTTTAGCTACACTTAAACTTTTAATCGTGAGTAATAAATAAGGACTTGACAATCTTGATGGTTGTTTCTGTATTCTAACTTTTAAGAGAGTTGGAAGGGAATTTCAGGTGGAAATCAGGTATGAAGAGGTAGCATTTGATTTCCAACGATGGCATAATAAATGGGGTTTTCTGCTTCCTCATGTCCTTGTTTTTGTCCTATGCAACTACGACCAACACACTCTCACTCCCAACCTATCACGTCAGGACTCCTTGGTGTCGCAATTTAACGCGGTGGTAACCTTTTAACACGCAGGTTAGTCCTATTGTTAATTCAAACAACACTACTTTGTTAAGTTGAAGAAAAGATAGTGGTTTCGGTTCAAATAAGAATGTTTGTTACCCTAACTAATGCCGACCTCACACCAAAGAAATTTCTAATGTCTGATTTCAAATTTTAGAGTCAGTCTTTATCCATCTTGAGAGAGAGATGAGTTTTGTTTTGAAACTAAATTTTGAACTGAGCCATGTTGGTTTTGAAAAAGCGGACTTTTCAGGAGGAAACGGATCATTGGGATCACAGACTTTTCTCAGAAGTAAAGGGTGACATGCATTATGAGAACCAACTAATGTACTCGCTGGTTCTACGGTGGCTACAGAACTTTTTTGCTGACTTTTGTAGGTTGTGTTGACAAAAAAAGTGTACAGAAAACACACAAAAAAAATGTTGAAAAAAGCAAGACAAGATGTTGGACAAAAAACGACAAAAACGTCAGAGAGAGCCGCAACAAAAGACAGAAAAAGTGTCAGTTTGCAGATTATCTGTATCAGAGTTTTATTATTTATCCATTAAAAAGTGCTGCTTTAGCTCTGTGTCTGTCCCTCTGCTTCTTTCGTTTTTTCTTTATAAATGTTGAAGGTTTCTAATTCATGAAATAGCTTAAAGCATTTCAACAAAATTTCGTGTTGTAGACTAACATTCCAAAATCCTATTTGATAAGATTTTCAATCTTACTGAATATGCATATCAGTTCCAAATACCGGTTTCATTACCTACTAATAATCAGCATGGTTATCGGTCGATCCCTCGTTTTACAAACGTTTTAGAGGAGTCACGTGAGGGAAGAGTGGGGGGACACGTTGGATTTGAGCTGTCTTTGGAAAGGAGGAGGAGGAAGACAGTCAGTGAAAAACAGAGGGACACAGCCTCCCACAGAGAAATGGAGGGGCAAATCAAGCGAAACACATGAAGGGAGTGCTGATATGAACAAATCGCTGCGTGGACCATTAGGAGGAATGCAGTTAAGGCAGCGTTGAGCAATTAGCCCTGAAACATCTAGCAACGATCCACATCACGTTAAAAAAAAAAAACACCAATGAGTGTCAACGTCAGCAAACAGAGAATGACACTTGATAACTCTGCTTCACTGGTGATAATCACCCAACTGTCAGGCTGCTTTACATTTGTAGAGACTGAACTCTTTAGAGAGTAAAGTGTTTCATGAAGATTTGTCCAAATGGGAAATTGTACTTGTAGGTGATGATCCAAGTCACCATTAATTGCAGTTTTAATATGTACTGTTCAGTGTATGTAGTAAGCTGCATTGTTGTCGCAATATGCACACAGCAAAACGCTGCAACATACATACACAACAGTTGAATGAAAATATCAGTACAAAAATGCACTTTACATTTTTACTGTCATTCTTTATTTTTTTTTTATGGTGCCTTTTATATTCAATATAATGTTACTTTAGCCCATACAAGAATGTTGAAAACAATTTCCTTTCAGGCAATTTCTTGTGTTGTAGAAGAATACACAAAGCTGCAGAAATGCCAAACTGAGTACAAATTAAAATCTGTTTATGTATCAGAAATAGGGCTGTAATGATATGCAATATGACACCAAAATTACAACACTCCGATGCACGAACCTCTGTCGCGGAGTGAGAAGGCAGAATCGCGACAGCACCTTTACAGTAAAGGCTTACACCAAAAGAAACACCAAAGCACTTTTCCTCCTTGGTCCCCCTAGAGGTAGGAAGGGGAACTTGACATTGCCGTCAACAAATTAAGGTCTATGTAAAAAAGACTTTGGATACAGTATTAGGGACCACTAAGGTCTCTATAAAAGAGACTTCAGATACAGTATTAGGGGACCACTAAGGTCTATATAAAAGAGACTTCAGATACAGTATTAGGGACCACTAAGGTCTATATAAAAGAGACTTCAGATACAGTATTAGGGGACCACTAAGGTCTATATAAAAGACTTCATTTCAGTATTAAGGGACCACCAAGGTCTATATAAAAGCACCCAAAAAGCACCATGTCATGGCCTACCTTTAAGGTACAAGAGAATCTTTGGTGTTGGATCGATCAATGTGGAATTCAATCAGTATCAATAAATAAGGTCTTTGTTATATTACTGTGTTGTTAAATGGCAAGTAATCAATGTCATGTGGCAGAATAAAACTTCTGTACTTCTGTAAAAGTCCTGTACATCAAAACCCATTTTTGAAAAACTTTTGTCATTTTTACCATAAATCACCTTGTCAATGTCCCACACTTCACTGGTTTTTTGTTGGTTAGTCAACAATAACAAAAATGGATTATAAAAACAAACATGATGCTTAACTTTTCCTGTTTTACTCAAAGTAGTTGTCAAGTAAAAATAACTTTACATAAGGGATATAATGCACTTCACTTTGTAAGGATTTCTTATTTACCTGTTGTTCCTCAGTGAATGGGGATTGTAGGTCGTGAACTTTGTCTTTTATCAGCTGCCGTAGTTTGTCTAGCGAAGCAGGGAAGTCCTCTCTGATTCTCTGGAACTTTGGACACTTTAAAAGAAAAGAGAGACGGACAGAGTATTTCATCAACTTTCATCACAGTTACCCTCGTACGTCAACATCTATCTGCGTTTTGTTTCACAACCAACAGCTTTTGGCAGCAACCAAACACCCCTGGGAGTCTGATCCTATTGGCTGCTGATTTTAGTCAAAACCTTTTTTAAAGCTATAGTGCGTAGTTTCTGTCTCCCCATGAGGAATTCTAAATAATGACAACAAAACTGTCGGTGCGTCCACATGATAAAAGCCTTAAGTGAACGCGCACCCCCTCCCCCACGCAGTTGCTAGTAGCCAAGGAGGACACAGGGGATAAAATACATGATACTCTTCAGAAGAGGAAATTATCTTCACTCGAGTTTCTGCGCGAGAACGTCACCGGACGACACAATCTTAACATAGCCACACTGAGAAATCCAGAGAGAGCTAAACTAAGACTTTAAAAGGAACCACCCAAATACTGTCAACTGTCCAAATGCTTGTTAGCTAGCCCACTTTTTTTAGCCAACATTTTAAATAAAACTTTATCTCACTGTTCTGATGCTATGTAATAGCTCAGAGCTCTACAAGGTTTCTAAAATACTCACTGCAGGACTTTGAAAGAGAGGAGTGTTCATGATGACAGATGGACTCGAAAGTAATTTCCTGACTGAGCTCAGACCACAGGGGGTTCCTGTGTGTGTGCTCCACTGGCGGGTACATAGAGATGACCCTAACTACAACCTCCCCACTGGCCAGAATGGACAAGCGCAGAGAGAGAGAGAGAGAGAGAGAGAGAGAGAGAGAGAGCGAGAGAGCGAGAAAATGTGAGTTTGCTAGTTAATATCCGGCAAGAGTTTGTCAGGGTTTCTCTGGTTGATTGATCCGTTTACTTATTTGCGCGTGTGTGTGTGTGTGAGACAGAGATAAAAACAACATAAGCCATGAAAGAAGGGAGGAGTCTAAGACTTCTTAAGTGAGAGCCCCTTTTCCACCCAAATTCACAAATTTGTGTCACTGTGTTACTTTTTTCCAATGAAAGTAGCTAGATGATGTCATGTGATCATTAAACCAGACCAAACTAACTACAAACCAAATATGTGGAACAAGATGTGTCTCAATTCCAGACTAAATGTTAAATACATACCATATCAAAGCTTTTAAAAAGGCATATTTTGCTATTACTGCCCCAACACTAATTATGAAACAACATAAACAAACTAGTCCAGTCAAGTCGCCACCAAGGAATATTAAACCGTGACTAAACCTGAGGTAGGGTTTGATCACAGTTCCAGTCTCCCCCCCCCCCCCCCCCCCCCCC
>NC_048422.1:1927468-1946440 GCF_013103735.1 Etheostoma cragini
CACACACACACACACACACACACACACACACACACACACACACACACACACACACACACACACACACACACTTTTATGTAACAAGATTAAAAGGCTGAAACTCTGCCAGATGCTCCAGTCCAAACATTTATACGAAAACTGTAGGACAGAACAAGATGTAGTTTGTCCTGAGTACGACGTTAAGATCTAAATGGTTCATCCTCTGGGGAGCAGGAATGAAATCAGATCATTTCAGGCACTCATGCATTTTGATATCCATAGTCATCATGGTGGAGCAGTACAGCTCCAGTCACCAAAACATTTGGGGGTTCCTCTGTGGGGAAGCATGATTATTCACAGCAGATTTGATGGAAATCTGGCCTGTAGTTCTAGAAATAACCTTTCTATGGACTGAAGTGTGACCGCTCTATGAAGTCTACTAAGCTATTCAGCTTAAAGTACTGTAAACTAAGTATAAAGTACTGAAGGTGAAATTAAACTTTGTGTGAAAACTAGGTAAAGCTGCATTGATCAGTTCTTCTTTGGATAAGCACAACAAGTTAAACATCCTGGACATATTTGAAATATTACAGCCCAAAATTGTTCTAGCTAACATGTTAGCAAGGAGCATACATGCACATCCAGCATTATCATCCTATTTTCAGCAGAGCCATGTTTGTGGCCACCTGATGCAGTCCAATGTTATTTTAGCTCCGTTTAGGTCTCACCACCTCTTGGAAAAATATCCGCCCATTTCTCCGAATGCCGATTATTCTGAAAACCCAATAATTCCAAAAATGTCCTATTGGCTTGAAAGCCCATGGTCTATCCTGGAAACAAAACCTCACTGCTCCAAAGGCCCGTTGCTTTGAAAATACACACTCTGGAGTCGGAGTTCACTGACCTTACTATTTGCCAGGCTGTACTTTTCTTCTTCTTGTAGAATTCCAGTAGTAGACCCTGCTAAGCTTATAACTGTGCCCCACAGGTCAAAGATGAACTATATTCTTACATGCAGTCCTGTGTCACGCAGCAACTGAAGAAAAAAGCCTCAACTTCAAGTCCTGCCAGTCTAACGAAGAACCTTTCTCTCTGCCCTATCCTTTTTACATTCTAGGAAAACCTGCCTTACAGTGTCAAGACTCCCACATTTACACAAGCCAGAAACATGTTTTCCTTCCATGAACAAAGAGGATTTTAACCCACAGTGCCCCAGTCTCAAGCTACATAGTGCAACTGAGTCTCTACGGGACAAAAAAGTATAAAAGCAGCTCTTCTTAATGTAACTATAGGTAGTATAGGGAAGTAGTGACTACCCCTGACTTTCCTTTTCGCACCCTCTCTGCCATTCTTTCATTAAGCCCTCTTTAATTACTTCCCTTAATTCCACTCTCCCCAATGACACATGCACATCTAGACTGCACTCGATTGACATATTCCTCATTTAATAGATAAATACATAAATCATAATGTTTAACTTTGTATGATTCCTAAAGAACTACTTACAGCTCTTCTGTAAACTTAGTGAAATAATCTAAAGTGGTCTTTTTTGGGGGAAAACTGATTGGACTATGAACTTTTGGTCCAATGGGAAGTTTTTCAAACTCTTGGGTGCATGGCTCCCTCTTTAGCAGCAAAATATTCCACTTCCTTAATCCTCTAGTAGTGAACTTCGTCTGTTTGACGACAAGCAGGTTTGGTAGAGTCAGAGCTTGTTGGCTGAAAACAGCTGCCAGCTAATAAATGTGCTGCAAAACCAAAACAATGAGCCAAAAAAGGCTAAAAAGTTCCATAGAGCTTTAGGTTCAGGGAGAATTCTTAGTGGGTTCCTTATTATGAGTGACCACTTTTACATTACAGATTTTTTTGGCACGGAAGTGGTATTATGCAAGCTACAACATCAATTAGCGCAGATTTTAAGGTCCAATGGGTACTGTATTTAGAGTAATAAATACAAAAAAGACCCAAATGCATCATCAGAAACATGCTTTTTTCTGACAACAATGCTAATGCCAGTATTTTCTCCTTTTGAAATTGCTGATCCGTGGCGGAAATTCTGTTTGTGTTTTGACTTTTGTGTGTGTCAAAAAATGGCATGTTTCTTACAGTTGCATGACCAGAGACGTATCAAACCCCGGGTAATTATTGGAGATGTATTTGTAAGATGGAGACAGTTTAGAGCCCACAAGGACGCCGATTTGGCTAATTTCCTTCTGAACAAGTAGCTAAGCATTAGCTTTGACTAATTTATCATGGTTAAAAGCGACTGATATTTTAGGTCAATTCTACATTTGTGTAGCTACCAGAATTTAATTATATACAGTAGCTAAAGTACCAGAGTTGGTTACTCGCAAAAACAAGTGAGACACAGCCAGTAAAGGGATCCCAACAGGTCCTTGCTAACGCCGCCATGCTAACCCTGCTAACGGCTAACGTTACCGGAAGACCAGGCAAGCGGGCCACGGCTGTTTACGTGTAGCCTGTTCAGCAGCCGTAGCCGACAATAGTGAAGTATTTAAAGCCACGCTTTATTGACTGGCAACATAGCTAGCAACTAACGTTAGCTACTTAGCTGTGCTGTGAAGTAACGTCTGGATGTGTGAGACAAGCGGCTAGCAACGTTGTTGTGAATGCTGCGGTCTCAGCCTGGCAGCCAACATGAACCTCAATTCTGGGGAAGGGGGGAAGGGGAGACAACTGTCTCCAGTATTTTGTATTTGTATTGCAGTAACTATTTTAAACACTAGCTGTCAGACAAATGACCGTAGTGAAAGTCCAAACTTCGTATTTCAGGACAAATGCAACTAAATCTGCAAAGCAGTATGGTTCTGCCGGAACTAACTTTATTTCCTTTGCCATACAACTTTCTGAAGGAAGAGCTTTTGAGTAAAGTATTTAAACAAAAATTACTTTAAAAATAAACTTTAACTAAGTTGTATTTATACTAAACGCTGAAACACACTGTCAGCAGCTCAGAGGAGTGCCCCATTCTTCTCAGATGAGCCACTGCAGACTCTCCCTGTTTGAACAAATAATATTATGCAGTCAGGTGAGGTTGCATCTCCCCCTTCAAGTTATGAATCACAAGATCACCTCTGTTATTTACATAGTCTGTCTGAAGTCTATATATGCTTGCTATGTGATGTGCAGACTTAAAAAAAAAAAAATCTTAGTTAAATTTGTTTTTCTTTCTTCAGAAATCACACTTCACTTCTTATGCTCAATTCATTTATACCATTTTATACAAATTCATTCATATAGGACAGTCAATTCCCAGAAAAGAAGAATTACCCCCTTGCGATTGAAGGCCTCCGCCAACTGCAGTCAAGATGCAATTTATATTAATGTCTGTTCAGACTCATTTAATATATGTAGTGAAGCGATTTAATAGAAAGGTATTAAGTGTTTTATCTGGCAAAACATGGATGCTTTTACACACATCTTCAACTCAGCAGCACAGAAGATCTTAATTGTGCTATTTTCAAGGTGGGCACCCAAGATTAGTGTCACCAATGTTTCCAAATGTGAAATATGGTCACGATGTCTCCATCTGGTCTTAAGATATAGCAAAAATAATGGCAAGAAAAGCATTTTTGCAGATAATTATGAGAGTGAAGTGAACCTTAGACCTTTTGGATAATAAACGTCATAATGATAAATCAGTGTGACCAATGTCATAGTTTGGAGTTGGAGGAAGGAATTTGAGGAATTTTGTGAGGTCACAGTAAACTTGAACTCTAAACTGTAGTCATAAGTTTGTGCCAAATTTCTGAAAATTCCCTCCAAGGGCTCCCTGAATATCGTGTTCACATGAATGGGGTGAATGAACGTACGGACATCCCCAAAACATAACCTGCTGTTGCCGGCATGGAGTCACATAAAAGAGAAATGGGCAAAAGTGTAGCAAATATAATTTTTTTAAACTGTAAATCCAAAGAAGAAAACTCAAAAATGCCATGGTAGTTAAATTATTTTTCCAAAAGTACTGTTAAAATACATCAGAATGTGACTGTAATAGTGCACCTAACCCCGGGTTCGGTTTGTGTCACAATTTTTGAGGTTTGAATACAAACCTGATTCTTTGCTTTACTTATGTTAATGTAATTCAGAGTGGGTTACATAAGATTACGATAACAATCAAAACGCTGATTTATTTTTAGTAGGATTGTTTTGACCACGGTTCACAACTCAGTTAACATTACTGATAAATTTGGGGGTTATTACAGTTTAGAGTTTAGACTAATAAAATGGTAATATAGCTAGCTAGCACACCCCTGTCTTCTGCCTCAGTCTCCCATCACTGCAAATGGCTTTAATTGGGATGAGAGCTGACAACAGCCCCGGGGACAAATCCATTCCACAGTCAGCCCCCAGCCAGCTAGCAGCCACCCACTATCATTACAGTCCCGGCCCAAGGACACATTCATAGTCAGCTCCCAGCCAGTTAGCAACAATCCCCTATCATTATAGCCCCGGCCAGAGGACACATTCATAGTCAGCCCCCAGACAGCTAGCAATAATCCACTATCACTACAGCCCCGGCCAGAGGACACATCCACAGTCAGCCCCCAGCCAGCTAGCAGCTATCCACTATCACTACAGCCCCGGCCAGAGGACACATCCCCAGTCAGCTCCCAGCCAGCTAGAAGCCATTTACTGTCAGTACAGCCCCGGCCTGAGGACACATCCACAGTCAGTCCCCAGCCAGCTAGCATCCATCCACTATCCTTACAGCCCCGGCCCGAGGACACATCCACAGTCAGCCCCCAGCCAGCTAGCAACCATCCATTATCTTTACAGCCCGGGCACACATACACAGTCAGCCCCCAGCCAGCTAGCAACCATCCATCATCATTACAGCCCGGGGACACATCCACAGTCAGCCCCCAGCCAGCTAGCAGCCAGCCCGGTCAGCACTTAACTCCGGTGCTAAGGACGCTAACGGCAGTTTAAAGAACCGTTGGGAAACAGACCCAGACTCCCGAGTCAGAACAGCGGCCACTTGTAACGTTAGCGACACTTCCGTTAGCGTTAACAGTGCCCCACCTTTTGCTTTTAGCGGTCTTTACAGTTAGCTAAATTTACCAGATAAAACAGCAATCAGGTACAGTAAAGGTGTGGTAGCCTTGGATCTGGATGGGAAGAATAACTCTGGGAGTTTGAAGGGGTGTGTTGCGATTCTGCCTTCTCACAGGTTTGTGTGGCTGAGTGTTGCAATTTCGGTTTTGTTTTCCATGTTGTCGCAGCCCTAATCCGAATGCATCTGATTACTGGACTAAACATGTTCTATCCTTATCTGTCTCTTATTACAGGTCAGAAGTCTGTTCAACTGATAACCCCACAACTCATTACTCAGCAAACAGATCTGTGGGTTGCGAAATACATAAGGGAACTCCCTTACCCAGCATGCCTTGCTCATGACTAATAACTGTGGTATGTCACCTTGTTTGCTGGTACACTTTAATCCCGCAGCAGCTTTAAATTGGGACTGAACAGCAGGAGACACCCTGCAGGCTCATTAACTGACCAGGAACGTTTCATTTTGATGGTAACAACTTTTAACAAAGGCTCTTACTTCACTAACATTGTAAAAAAAAAAAAAAAAAAAAAAAGGTGTCAAATACTTTTTTAAGTACATTGTTTAGCACTAAAATAAACATAATTATAACTAAGGTGAGTACATAAACTTTCTTGAACTTTTCTTCACTAAAAAGAAAACGCCCAAGGAAAAAATATGAGTTCTTATTTGTGAATGACTATGTCTCTGGCTAGTAGCACCATTAAAGACGTTTAAGGTAAAGCCAACACTATATCATTTTCAACAATATAATTTTCTCACTTTCACCTGGCTGAGTAACACGTATTATAACTACTACCCTTTTCCTACAGGTTACACCAAAAATATTAAAACTTTTTACTGTAGCCTCCCCGCTAACAATTAGGGATGAGCGAGTACAGCATTATCTGTATCTGTATACCACATGGATTATCTGTATCCGGATCCGTACTCGGACTGGGCGGGGCCTAAACCGGAAGCTGTCAAATTTAAACCGGAAGTGGGTCGGGCTCTCTTGAAATGTACGGGCTTTAACCGGTATGTTATACAATTGATAGGAGTTGATCAAAAATTGTTATATTTATTGCTGATTTGAAAACTATTTACATGACAGCATCAAGCTTCAGATCAATGGTGTTGTCATGGTAACAAACAAACTATATACAGAAGGTTTTGCAACAATGAATACAACACATGCCGTTGCAATTATGAAGTAAAATTTTATGAACAAGAGTTTTCATACTCAATATAACTTTCTTTTTTTAACTTTTTATTTTTTATTATCAGTGTGATTGTTTTTGTTTTTTTTAATGTTTTTTTTCCACACCAGGTAAATGAGTGTGTGTGTGTGTGTGTGTGTGTAAGAGAGAGACACAGAGAGAGAGGGGGCGGGGGGGGGGGGGGGGGGGGGGGGGGGGGGCAGCTGACAGTAAAAAAAAATTGTATGTTGTATTCAATCCGAGCACGGATATTGACTCATATTACTCGTAAAATACTTGTACTTGGCAAAAGTGCCTTATACGTACCGGATACTCGTTTCAGCCGGATACTCGGATCACCCCTACTAACATTATTTTTTAACCAGTTTTGTTTGCAATAAGGTTATCACATCGTCAGAATCTCATACCAGCCCATGCATACTTGAAATGTGCTCTTTTTAGTAGAAATGAACTTTGGCTTGGGGCTAATCAAAGTGGATTTTGCAGTATTGCATGCATCTCGCTCTCTGTCTCTCTCTCTCTCTCTAAACACCAACTATCAACTACATAAAACGGTAGAACTAGTTTGTCTACTCTGTGCTTGATGCGGCGAAAAAGCAACATGTCACATCGCCTGTATTTGCTCTCCACTCTTTATCTCTTCCCCTTTTACTTGGAGCAGAGCCATACCAGTTCCTGCATCACATCTCTCTCTCTACCCACTCATTATCCGTGTAAAACAAAACAAAACAACCAGTTTCTGCAGCCTCCTGTGCATCTAGTGTATGGACCCAAGTCTAATTTGGCACCAAAATGCACATCGCAGCCGAAGTTTCCACAATTTCGTTCTCAGGATTTTAAAGCCGTCTTCAAAATAGGGAAAAGGTAAACAGTGCGAGAAATTTGGTCTTCACACATCACAGACATGGTAGATTAACTAAACAACCGAAAAGTGCATTTTTAAACATACTATTAATAATATTCTTGTAACATCACTCTGTCCCTTGCACATAATGAACACTAGACTGATTAATTGCACGTTAAACAGCATACAGGTATTGCATCTGGTTGTTATAGGCTAGGCACACACACACACACACACACACACACACAATTGTCCTCACTGGTAAAAAAGTCTAAAGCAAAAGGTCAAATGTTTAGGTTTAATTTATTGTAGAAGCAACACCATTATCATAATAATTTATATAATTTCTCCAGCCCCGGTGTAGGCAAAAATAATTATGTGCCCGCAGACAGACAGACAGTGAAAGTAGGAAAGATATGCTGATGATGAAGCCTTTCAAACTCTTTCACTTTCTTATCTCTTAGTTCACTTCCATAACTAGAACATCTACAAAAACAACAACAACAACATCTACGCTCCGAACACTGCAGCCCCCACCCTGCATCCACCCAGCCTGCACCCACTCGAGCCCTCCGACGAGGCTTAATGAGTAATAAGCACTGGGTGACCACAGTCTTGGAGTCAAGCCAACTTTCCCAGATGCCAAATTGAAGCCTGGAGGTACTGCATAATGCAAAACAACACTCATTAAAACTTGGAGGGGGTAAAAAAACAAGGAGTGATAAAACGCAAAAATGCACTAAGATGCATTTCAGGAAAAGCTAGGTGGCAGTTTGGAAATGACTGAGATGAATAATTAGGACTCTCCGGCATCCATTAGCAAGAGAAATTACAAGATGGAGAAAATGGGCTCCAAAACACACTCATGACCCGAAAATCTAAACCATTTGCACTGAACATTATGGTAAAGGGGGGGGATGTGGGCTTTGGAACGGCTGATGAAATGGGCTGAAAGGCTTTCACTGCAGAAACACACTGGGAAGCATTTTGATGAGTTCAGCGGGGTAACTCGTCAGTTTGCAGTTTAACGAATGGAACTGTAAAACGAGACAAAAAATGCATAGTGCAATGGCAAAATGTGACACAATAACACAAAGATAAATGTCTTAGATCCAACTTATTATTTGGTTGAATTGAGATTTCTTCAATTTTGTACGGGGTCATGCTAGCTGCTCCTCCGTGCAGGCGCCGGCTCAAACTTCTTTTTAAAGCTTTAAATTCAAGCTTTAAATTCACTTCATATTAAAGCTTTGGTGCTTAACCTTTTGATTTTAATGAACATCCGTTACATTCAAGCCATTGCCAAAAAATTAGGACTATTAGCGTCACACAACGCTGTCTGGACTTCTCAATATGAGATTTCAGATCGTGTCGTCCGGTGTCTTTCCCGCGCAGAATCCATGTTTTTTTTAACCCACCGTGTCCTCCTTGGCTACCAGCAACTGCGTAGAGGAGGGGTGGGGGTGGAAGGTTTGTATCATGTAGACGCGCCGACAGTTTTGTAATCATCACTTTAAATTCTTAATTCTTAAAATATAGCATTGTAGCTTTAAGCATCCACACATTACTGGTATTCTCTTCATCTCATTCTCAGCAAGAAGGCTTAATATTCAAGCACACTTCATCATGCATCACTTCCTAAACAGCAGGCCGTTGTACTTGGTAACGAGTTGGGAGAGCAAATTATTAACCAGATTATTTTCTTGAAAGAGTGATGCCCAAGTGAATCATGGGTATTCTGGGATGTGAGAGTGTCTCAGTGCCTTCACTTGCATGAAGGCACAACCAAATCACCTGCAAGGGTTACACATCTTAAATCTTTAGTTCAATGCATTCCAGGAGAAAAGTTCACATTATACAGTAAGAAACATCCATACACCTTTCTTGTGATAATTTAAATAAAACATTTTACATTTTTATATTTTTGTGTTGACACTGTAAAAGGTGTTGCTTTAATCTCATTGCACAGTTACTGCCACTAAAAGGCATTCTATTCTATCATTTATTTGACATTTATGCCAGTGGAGTGTTTCTAAACACTTCCAGGCTGTGGGAGATCTTACCTGGGCTTTAATTTGCTAGTTGAACCAGGATTGAAAGCTTTTTGTTCAACTTTGACTCCACTGAGATTTGCGCAGAAGATGCTGCATCTCAACAACAGCAGGGCCCTCCTGAGACCACCTGCTCCTTTAATGCTAATCCCGATCCGTGGAGTCCATTTTTGAAGATGCCTTAATTTTTCTATTTTTTTGTCCACACTCTTCTTCCTCCTCGGACAACACATTCCTCTCCTGTGATGATAGTGGCACGCAGAGCTGACAGAGTCGGGTCAGATCCACATATTGAGCATGTTTACATGCACACCAATATGACAATGTTTTGTATTTAATAATGCATATTCCGGTTGGATGTTCCGAATAAGGACCTTTTCCAAAATAGCATTTGGGTATATGAGTCTTAAATGGGTTTTCCCGGCAGTTTACGGCCTCTTGCCCGTTTACGGGCTTATGGTCAGCTCTGTGTTTTGCTATGGTTACTGTACACAATCAATCAGCCGATTGAGCTGCGGACACAATGAGTAGGAGAAACACAGCTACTTTTAGACATAATCATAGAGCGATAGAAACAAGTCTTTGGACCTGAGCACACGTCGCTACGCCGACCTTTTCAAGAAGCTGGTTGAAGGAATAAAAGATGGACGCTGTCGGTCTGCCACACGTGGAAAACTTTGTAAAAATAAATAAATAAATCGTGTTTTTGCACGGCTACATGTAAAAAGGAATATTAGTGGAATATTCACTTTCATTAGCCATGTAAGCAGCTTAGTCCGATTACTGTCTTTTTCGGCATAAGGGCGAAACCAAGTAAATGTAGTCCCTCTGTCACTTAGACCTAAAACCCCATGGCCACACAAAACAACCCTACTCAGGTGTTAGATACTTGGAACTGAGAGGACCTTGAAACTATTAAAGTAGCCACCTCTTTTATTTAGTCTCCACTTTCGATGCCACGCTGCCCTGATTGATCGCATGTCAATCAAACCTAGTGGGCGGGGCTGCAGTGTTTTCTGTTTTGGCGTGTTCACACTACATGCAAAGCAAAAAGGTTTTGTTTAATGCAATTAAATCAAAGCAAACCTTTGTTCATTTTGTGCTTCCCACTGCTGTAGTAAGCATATTAATTCAGCCGACCTTTTACTTTGCCAGTGTAACGCTAGGGATTATTAGCGTTAACTATTAACCCGCCATCATTACATACAAGTACTATCGGGGCATGGATGGAGTAAGAGCACTGAGACAGCTTCCACTGAGTAACTTGGTCTACTTTTTAATGACACTCCGTCTAGCGTAGAACTAAAGACATCAAAATATGCTTCAGCATCTCATCATATCCCTCCGCCAACCTAACTGTTACTGAATTACAGGCAGGGTACAACATGATGGATAGTTCCCTTGTTAAGTCAAGGAACAGAATACACTATGACGCTACCATGAATGGAATGTGTGACTTATTTCAGACACCCTAAAAGTTAATCTGCTAACTAAATATTCACAAAACAAATCTCATCTTCCAATAGATACATTATACCTTTATTGATTCTTAGACAGAGGGACAGGTGCGCCGTAGCTGCCAATCAACACAAATCATGATAAGAGATCTATTGTGAAATCATCGGTCCTGTATCACTCTGAGACATGTCCAAAGTCTGCTGATTTACAACTCTGGTAGCTCACTTAATTAAATTTGAATTAAGTAAAACAAATGGATGATGCAAGTTCATGACCTGTCTCTACTTACATACGAATGCGGTTATCATACAACATGTAGGGGCCATTAAACAAAGTCATGTCTCGCCTACATGTACTACTACTTCTAGGAATTCAAAGACTTGTCATCACAGCAATGAAAATGTATGCAAGAGGACTATCAGAGAAAAGTGAGTTTCTGCCAGAAGGCAGGCACACACACACACACACACACACACACACACACACACTCTGGTGTGTGTGCATATCCGAACTGGTTACCATTCCAAACAACTGTGTGTGTCTTTGCCAGTCAAGGGTCAAACCCTCATTCCTAACATACCTGCCATATCCATCCACCTTCCTACTTTCCCATGATACTCTGTTGAGTTGCAGGTTGTAACATTATGGCACACTCCGTCAACACTCAGTCAGGATCCTCTAAACTTCTCTTATGTGGTACAAGGTTTTGTATCATGTTTTCCCTCATTGTGAGAAGACTAAATAGGGTAAGGTGACCAGATTTCTCAGACAAAATCCAGGGATTTTCTGCTCAAAAGCATCTATAAACGTCATGTTTTTAATTTTGTAAAACTTAAAAAACGGGGACACTAGACCTAAAGCGGTTCTCATTAGGGTCTGAGCGCCCCCCCCCCCCCCCCTCCCCCACGAAGGTCTGATCCTAGACTTACCCCTGCTGCTACTTCTTTCTCCACTCCACCTCAGAGGGGAATATTCCAAGATAGAAAGTCCTAATATTTCATAATGTTGTAATTTTTACTTAACTACATTTTAACAGCTTTTGCTTTTTTGCTTCAGGTTTGTTTCTTCAACAGCTCATTGAGAATCAGATACAATAAAAACTGTTTGAGGAAATCCTTTCCTTTAACATGATGCAGTATTGAGCGAGATCGCTGCAGTCGGCAGAAACAAGCTACAGTGTAAGTTAATAGGATAATTCTCCAGCTTGTATTTATGTTCACAAAAGTGCTCGTTTTGGTACTGACAGACTCAGATTAATATTCTAAATGTCTGACAACATGATGGAAAGGATTTCTAAGGAGGTTAACCTTTTTGTTAATGATTAAGATCCTTTTTAAAACAAAAAAAGCAAAGCAAAATTGCGTTTGCTAAACCCACCAGACTCCATGTAAATAATCAATGATTTTAGCGTCGTAAAATACGGCTTTCTAAAACATCTGAGCTCTGAGCAGCGCTGGCCCCGGCTGTCGGGAGCGACTATCGGCTCCGTTTGGTCAGCGTTTTCTTTCTTTCATTCCAATTTCGGGTCTGACAGTCACAGTGAAAACCGGGGAAATTTCCGGGGACAGGTCACCAAAACCGGGGACTGGCCCCGGGAACCGGGAACGTCTGGTCACCCTAAAATAGGGACCAATAACCCTGTGGATAAGTCATTAGGTAGGATGCGTGGTAGCACTTTAGTCTACTGTGATGAGTGAATGATACAAGATTTCATGCAAACACCTTACCATTCAGGCTGTTGTTGAGTGATACTTGACACAATGCTAATGCTCCTTGATCATGTTCACAAATTCAGTTTTGAAGTTTTAAGGGCCCCCATTAAATTGCCATGTTAGATTTGCCCAGACAGACATTCCACATTTATTAGTGACAGTGACATCTTTCACTGTACTGCCACGCAGCCTGTTTCAGAGGAAAGAAAAAACAGTAACCTCATCAGAGCCTAGACTCCAGTGCTTTAGGCTAACAATTTAGCACTCAACAGTATGTAAGGTGATGAAAAGTCTTTAGCATTAACTGCGCTGTTCATAGCAAGCTCTATGCTAACCCTTTAGCATGCACTGTGATAGCAAGCTCCACAAGCTAACTCTTCAGCATACACTCTGATAGCAAGCTCCATGCTAACTCTTTAGCATAAACGCTGATAGCAAGCTCTCCGTCAACACTTTAGCCTATGATAACAAGCTCCCTGTCAATTACTTAGCATACACTCTGTTAGCAAGCTCGCTGTCAACTCTTAAGCATATGATAGCAAGCTCCCATTTAACTATTTAGCATACATTCTGATAGCAAGCTCACCGTTAACTCTTTAGCTTATGATAGCAAGCTCCCTGCTAATTTTTTAGCATACGCTTTTTCTTTTAGATTTATGGCAATATTTACGTCAAAGTGTCTTTGTAAAACTAAGGCTAGTCCTCACAGTGCACAATACGCTTGTTGCTTCAATACCTTTTGATTACATTTCTACACAGTATTTTTAGCAAAGCAACATTTCATCACCGCTAGAGAGCTAATAATCATTAAAAAAAAATCTCAAACTGAATTTGACCATTGTAGCCGCACAGAATCAAACAGTAGATTGATGTCAGCGTTTTACCACAGAGCTCATTACTAATGAACCACAGAGACACGCCACTTCAAAGTATTATGGGAGTTATTCCTCCTGCTCTACTTAGATTCCTTTGCGTTAATGATTGATGGGCACCAGATGCCACCTCGGGGTGTTCCTCATACCAGATAACTTGACATTTGTTTTATGATAGAAATGAATGCTGCACACAATAGAAGCTAAATACTCGTACTGCTCCACTGAGTCACAGTCTTGTCCCTGCCTTGTGTCTTCAAACTGAGACAGAGAAATATGGGCAGACGAAGTGAACCAGACGGGCCACGCCCACAACAATTAGACAAATTTAGGACTTCAGTTTCTTTAAAATAACAAATGGATGGCCCATCATTTTTCCAGATAAAGAAATTTTTGAACATATAGCCTAACTATTAATTACAAAAATGTATTTTTCTTTTCTCAGGAAAGGTTTTATTACTGAGCTCCACATACATCTAATAGTTTTCAGGGTGCAGGTATCTGCTGTAGGCTACGTCTTGGTCGCAATGGCATGTGTGCTTACAGCTGAAAACATCACAAGAAAAGAATGAAGACTATGAAGACCAATACATACATATATTTTTCTTCTTTCTCATGACATCTGACTGACAGACGACACCCTTAACATAAAGTCATCACAGCACCTCAACACCTCGAGTGTCACAATGATAAAGTAGACTCTTGAGCCCTCGAACCAACGACTGGACAACTGTTTATAACAGAAAAAAAAAAAATTCTATTAAAAATGTTATATGAAAAAATTCATATAGAAATATCTGAATGTTCACCGTCATTTTTTTTTGTCTCTATTCCGACAAACAAGGTAGACTAGGCAAGGCCACTGAACATAAAAACATTCATTTAGATTCAGATATTCAGTGTGCAGAGGAAAACCTTCAAAATATGTACAGCTTTAAATAACGAGCAGTGTCTCCTTGAAGTATCATAGTGTGTGTGTTGAAGCCAAGCCTGCGCTCATAAAAAATAACATATCTAAATGCTAAGGTAATGGAGGTCAGGGTGCATGTGTGTATCTGGGTGTGCACAAACACATGCACCGAAACCTCCACAAACATACGCACAAAGACGGGTATCTGCAGAACCAGAAGCATGTTTTCTAAAAACAGCGACATAATCTAGGATCTCATTGCTTATCAAAGTCTCTTCTCCCTCTCTCACACACAGACACCCACACACAGACTCACACATACTTCAATTGACATAGTGTAATGAATTCCCAAACGCCTGACCCTCAACCCAGACCCATTTGGGACAGTAATCTATTGTGTAACAAAACAGTGCAGGATGCTTCCCATTGAAAGCTAAGGGAAGTGACTGTGTGTTGCACTTGATCCTAGATCCAGAAATTAACCAGCCAGGTTCTAAACCAACCAGTTGGTATTCCCCCTTAATGCCTCCTCGCTTGTAAAAACAAACATATTTAAGAAAACACATCGTGGGACGTCTTTTTGGTCTCATTCTGGTGCGCCATGATGGGCACAGTACTGCTCCCTTTGGCCGGAGAGCAGAAAAATCATTGCATCTATGGGGGAAACACGAGTGGGGGTGTGCGAGTCTGCACAATGCATTCCCGCTAAGGCGCCATTTTAATGCTAACAGGCCATCACCCACCGTTAGCATTCCGTTGACTGCCATTCATTTTGGCACCACTTTGACAGCAAATAGCTTTGTATCTCACGTCATGGCTCCGTGGCAGATTTAGTAAAAATAGACTAACAATTGTGTCAGAACCAGGCGACTTACGGTCGCATAATGGACAAATTACCGTACTGGCACAAAAAGTTAGCGGGCAGTTTGGACTTCCATTAGCCGTTTTGGTTTAATTACCAATGTTAACTAGCATTTTAGTTAGCAATAATTAGCCTGTGACTATGTTAATGCTAGCTAGCAGTAATTAGCCTGTGCCTATGTTAATGCTAGCTAGCAGTAATTAGCCTGTGCCTATGTTATCTCCTGACAGATACCTACGCTCTCCATCTCTGCTGATTTGGAATGATTGAGATTTCTCTTGCACAGCTACCAGAAGACTTACAACTTTCAGACAGGTTGCTCACGTCACATCTACGTCTTCAAGCCGAGTTGGAGGCTGCGCAGTAACGCCCAGCCACACTAAGCTATATACCTCTGAATATTCAGAAAATGATGCCTCTACATTTCTCAACTCTCTACATGACACCCCTCAACTTGACAACTCAGAAAGGGACCTTTGTGATCTCCCGTTGACTCTGACAGAGGTCAGTGAATGTTTGGAACAATTAAGAGACAATAAGTCGCCTGGGACTGACGGTTTATCGTCCGAATTTTATAAACAGTTTTCCCTGCAAATGGCGCCCTTCTTGTTGCAGGTTTTTAACGAAAGCTTATCAACCAATACCTTACCTTGGAGTCTGACTCAAGGTTTGATTACTTTAATCCCTAAATCACGCAAGGATTTACTTTATATTGATAACTGGCGTCCAATTTGTCTTTTAAATAATGATTACAAAATATTGGCCATGATCTTTGCTAAAAGAATAAAAAAAGTATTAAATTCTATAATTGATGACACACAATCAGGTTTTATGCCCAACAGGCATATCTCCAACAACATTAGACTAGTCTTAGATCTAATTGACTATTCATACTTAATTTCAGAAGACAGCTTTGTTCTTTTCCTAGATTTTTCTCTATCATTCTCTGAGGAAGTTTGGCTTTGGAGATTTCTTCTGTAATGCAATCAAAACTCTCTACAATAATGCCAATTGTTCCATTAAGCTTAAAAACAGATCCACGCCCAGATTTAACATTGAGCGTGGAGTTAGGCAGGGATGCCCTATATCACCCTACCTTTTCTTGCTTACAGCCCAACGGTTATGTGAACACATCAAATGTAGTCCATTGCAGGGTATTTCCATCGCCAATAAGACAATTATTTTAAGTCAACTGGCAGATGATACAACACTGTTTTTAAAAAACAGCTCCCAGGTTCCTCTAGCTATCACTATAATAGAAGTCTTCAGCAGAGCTTCTGGTCTCCGCTTAAAATCTCAAAAAGTGTGAATTACTAGCACTTAAAGATTGGGATGTTGACTTCATCGCTAATATCCCTGTGAAAAACAGTATTAATTACTTAGGTCTTGTTATTGATAAAAATGAACGTCAAAGATGCAAGAATAATTTCACTCCAATTGTTGAAAAAACCAAAAAGAAACCCCCCCCACTGTATATGAGCCAAGACCTGCTTATCTTTTCTCCATTTGCATGTAAAAGTTACTGCTTGTAAATCTGCGCCCCTCTTGATTTTGTTGAAAAAAACCTATCCCTGACTTGTTATGGTCCCCTCTGCACTACTGAGCAGCGCTCTCTGTCTGACAGCAGTTTGGGCCAGAGTGCTGGATCATCTGCAATCATAACACCTTGATTAGGGCGACTGCTACTCACGGGGTCTAGTTGCTGAGTATTTATGTGTGTCACCATCTTCGTCATTGCAATAGTTATCATCATGGACAGTGAAGGCAGCAGTTCCGTAACCATATCCGTTCGAAGGATCCTGTAAGGTTGTCTTGCCTGTTGCCCCCGCAAGGCTAGAGCAACCCGGGCTGACACTACTCTTCACCAGTGTTAGCATTGCTAGCGCAACCTGGGCTGACACTGCCAGTGGGTAGCACCTCAGTGTTAGCATTGCTAGCGCGAGCACCGGCTTCTTGCTGCTCTTTAGTAACGTAGTGTTAGTGTTGTCAGTAGCCGGCGTGAAAAAGGTTGATACCTTTGGAAGTTTTACTAAAAACGTTCTGCTTTATCCCGCTTCTTCCTTTTTTTCAGAACCACTTCGGTAGCTTCGCTTCATTTTTCAACAGTCTTTAGCCTAGCTACAGCATGCTAAGCCGTTTGTTTACAAACACGTTGATGCGCAGTAGGATAATGGAATAGTCCAATGTAGTGGGGACTGGGGGGAGTTTCTCATCCTGAATTAAACAATCGAAAAGCACTTTAGCGTATCAATGTTTAGAGATATAACTAATTGGTGAAAAGTAAGACAACAAATCGTAACCATAAGTTTATGAGGCATTTTAGGGGGCCCTTGGTAGCTTGGGGCCTAAGGCAGTTGCCTACCTTCGCCTAATGGTAAGTCGGCCCCTGCCGGAAAAAGTGCTTCTAATGGACTTCACTGGTCTCCGTTGGAAGTCTACGGCGTGGCTGTGTCCATTACTTTTACTGTCTATGGGAAAACACCATGTTTTGGTCTTAACCGCAGAAAACAGGCAACCACAGCAGCAGTGATGCTTAAAGGCCTGGAGCCAGATGTTCTAAATTCAGAATTAGCTTAATAATAATGTATATGGTAAATGCATACATTATACAAAGTGGAGTTTTACATGCCACTAGAGATGTTTTGGTGCCGCCTCCGATACCTCCTAAAACGCTGGTATTGTATAGGGAAGTAGGCCTACTTGAGTTTATGCACAGATCTGATACCACATTATAAATTCCTAAAGAAAATATCCATTAAAAGTAGTTGATTTATTAAAGAACGTCCTGTGGCGTTCATGGTTTGTGTTTGTTCATGTTTCACATAGAGTTTAACCTGAGCCAGACCAACAAAGATAGAAATCATATCACATCCATACAGGGATAGTAGTATACAGTTGTTAAAACATAATACAATATGACACACTGGTATCGGATCAGTACTCTGTATCAGTTCAGGTATCAGAATTGGTATTGGGAAGAAAAAAAAAAAAAAACATCTCTACATGCCACTATATTTAATTGAGTTGCAACACCCAAACTAGTTCTTACATAGAGATTAGTGACTGAATATGTATACACACTATTGGCCAGATGTAACAGAATTGGCTAACCAACAGAATTGCAGTCTAATAAAGATACAACGAATACCACAATACATTCCCAATATGTTTCCTCTGAAAATTCATATGGCAGCATTTAAATCAAGCTTATGAAAATTCCATTGCATACAAAGCTCTCCTGAGCAACCAGCAGCGTTCCGATGTCCCTGTTTCTTTCTATAAGGGAGTTGGGTTGTTGGGTCTTTGTAAATTATAGAGTGTGGTCTAGACCTAATCTGTAAAGTGTCGTGAGATAACTCTTGATGATTTGATAGAGTTGGGATTTCTTGTTGGTCTGGTTGGTAGGGGTGCAATTCTCTCGTACAATTCAGTCCTCAATACTGCAAATCTGATGGGATGACTGAGCGTCTGACATGGAAGATTACTTCAAGAGAAGGTGACTTTCACAAGCATGTTTAGGGCTTAAGCATGGAATGACTACACAATAACAGCCCTCCGACCCCCGGTAGATGCATGGACATTTACATGATTTTTTTTTTTGCATCAAGATGCATCGGTAATCTGTTTAGAATTACATTTTTTGCCTCAGAATTAAATTGTGAGGTGACCAGAGCTTCCCCCCCCCCCTACTGGTTGGTTAACTGAATGGGAGTCAAGGGAGAGAATGCAGTCCCATTAAAACACTCTATAGAGATGGAGAGAAAGAGAACGTGAGGAATCGGACTCAAGATAAACAGATTAAAAAAATGCTTTTACATGATCCACTGCCATGTATAATGTTCTAATGCTGTTCAGAAAGGCATCCCACTTAAATATTATAATAACGACTGACAGGAGGGACAATTGGAATGACCAAAGAATGAAGAATGAAGGTGAGAATGATTAGGGAGAAAGTGAAGAAAGCGAAATGAGCAAATGCAGGAAAAAAAAAAAAAGAGAAAAAAGGGA
>NC_048422.1:1946581-1948099 GCF_013103735.1 Etheostoma cragini
CAGAAGATCTACACAATCCCCACAGTTTCAAGATGGGCGCCCAAGATAAGTGTCACCAATTCAGTGTTTGACCAAATGTGAAATACGGTCAACATGTCCTTGGATTCATGGATTATGGCATTGAATAAAAGGACAAAAAGTAAAAGTAAGTGAAGTAAAACAGAAAAGAAATTAAGGTACAACAAAAATGTGTCACCATCAATTAGAGAATTAGAGAAAAACTATGAGAGTGGAACAAAAGTGAAAGAGAAGATAGTAAAGGAGAAAGAAGCCCAGCAAAATAGAGAAGAGATAGAAAAGTGAGAGTAAAGACATGAGAACAAATAGTAGGAGAAAGTGAGAGTGAAAGAGGGAGATAAATAGAAGACTAGAGCAGAAGAAGATGGACGGAAAGATAAAGATGATGACTTTACATAGAAAGAGACCAAAAAGAGCCATAGGCGGTGATTCGGAGATGGTTCCAGCTGATATAAAGTACGGGTTTCCGCATTCCCCAGCCTGGGAAAACACCGAAAACATGCATGACTGACTCTTCTGTTTGCCTTAGAAGTCAGTGAGACATAAGCATCCCAACGATGTTTGAGGACCACAGCACGGGGACAGTCCACTAACTTATTCTCCCTGCTAACACAACACCAATCGCTGAACAATTCCCCAACTTGCTGTTTGTTGCAATGACATAATGGCTGTAATCCTGCCATGGTTAAAGGTCCAGTGCATGTATACTGTATGTGTTTGGGAAAGGCAGTGTTCTTGTTATTATTGTTGTCATAAATCATCTGATATCTGACACTGTGGCTCCATATGGAGCACTGTCAAGGACATTAGTGCCATACGCCCAGCTTTTATCGGAGTGAGACACGCCCTTTGACTAAGCACAGAGTGGCAATAACACAAAACGACATTTTTCTTCATTGAGACCAATGGGAGTGTCATTGACAGTAGGGCCGCCCCCTCTGTCGATTGGTCAACTAATCATTGTATTGGACTAGGATTTATTAGTCTATTTTTTAGGTTTGTGTCCTGCTAAAACAACTTTTGGACGTACACATGTTCCACCAAAACAAGTTCCTTCCGGAGGCTATTTTGCAGCGGCACCCATGACAATTTGTGATGGGTTTAAATAAAAAAATAAAAAAGCCAATTAACCCCCCCCCCTCCCATCTCGGAATGCTGTGTAGACAAGCCAGACCTTCCTGCGCAGTGCTGTGGGGGAAGGTCTGGCAATGCCAGACTAGGAAAGCCCTAACAGTAAAGACGAAAAGACAATACACACATAAGTTATACATGTGCTTTGGGAAAGTTATTTCATTTTTGATGGTAATTCTTTCTCCTATAGGATGAGAATATAGGATAATCTTCCTGTGATATTTCTATAGTAGCTCAAACCAGATTTTTAAAGCATGTGGCCAACCTACCATTCCAGCCATAACTGATAGAGTTCACATTAATATGCTAATATGACTGTTTCTACTCTTGTGGAAACAAGATTTACAAGCTGGATTGGGGGGGGGGGGG
>NC_048422.1:1948199-1952256 GCF_013103735.1 Etheostoma cragini
ATGATTGTATCTTTTAGCATTAAGGTCCCTATACGTTGGAAGTAGAAACCATGAACGGCTAGCACTACACCCACAGGGACTGAGGGAATCCACATTCCTTTGGCCCCATTAGACTTTCATGTCCTATGTATGGATACTATAACCATGTGGATTGGTAGCACTCAGTAGTAATATGAGCACTGACTTCACTCAACCTTTGACTGAGGTCAAATATTTAAATAAAATGTCTTTTGGATCCCATTTTTGCACTTATTTTGGCATCACATGTTCTCTCCAAACATCCCTTTTAGTTATTAACAGAGTTAGTCAATGACTTCATCAGCATTGACAGTACTTCCTGTGATTGACCCGCCTACCTGTTGCTGTCCCACTAAAAACACTAAAGTAAGTCTTCCACCACAACCAGTGAGACGTGCAGTGAGTGAAAGCAGAGCGGATTTCTAACAGCAGTGAGAACAAGCGTCCAGGTAAATAATCAGCCGCTTACCTAGCAATGCTCCCTCCGCGGTGCTCTGCTGCCGTTTGACAGGCTGCACTTTCAGAGCCTGACAGAGCTTTGCCTTGTGGGCGGGGCCGGGGCGACACCTGGGCTCGTGCACTTCACCTGGCCGCCTGTTGGGAGCTGGTGTCCTGGAGGGAAAAGACGAGGGAAATGCTGTGGGAGGAGAAATACAAATCTCTGGCGGAAGTCGACAGAGAAAGTTTTAAGAAGCATGTGAACATCTCTCTCTCACACACACACACACCCACAAACACATACCATTTTTGGAGATGTAGTGCACCAGTGTCTCATGTTGTAACTTTGTCAGGAATGTTTGCCTCCCTTGTCCCTTGTGGCCTTTTGATTTCCTGTTCCTTTCATCGCTGATTTTTTTTATTTCATATTAAATATATTTAAGGAACAAACCATTACAAACAATAGACTGTGAAGTAACACGTCCCAGGGCCAAAAAAATGATAAAAACAAAGAGGAAGGAAGGAGTCACACACACACACGGGACCAAACCCCTGTGTAAGTTAGAGGTCTGTAGCACGCTCGCTGATGTCTTTGGTTTTTATTAAACATCATTCTCAACATGTATGCACCTTTTTTTTCCCCCACAAAGGATTTGAACACACCTTCCTAGTGTCCACCTCTGTACAGATATTCAGCCCCGTGAAGCTCGGACATCCTAGGGAACTAGCCGTGCATTTTTGGAGTAGTAGGAAGTTGTGGAATAAGTATTCTGATCCTTTACTAAAAGTATTAATATCACACTGTAAAAAGGCCAGTACCAAGTAAAAGTCCTGCATTGAAAATGCTACTTAAAGTGACTATATGTAACTTTTAAATGCTTCTGAAGCTGTGTAATGTTCCATCCGATGAGCATAAATTACCTGTAACAGCAAAACAGACTTACAGTGAAAAGAACCCCAGTATCTAAATAATATAGTTTGTGTTTAAGTCCGAGCTCTACTGCAAGGTTGTAAAATAGAGAGCACTCATTGTGATGGGTCACCGATTTTGGTGTAACACCCATAGACAGTTAGTATTAATTAATTTTAATAAATATACAGTCTAAGGTAACACCGGAAAAGCCTGTGTTGTCATTGTTTCCAGCCAGGTAAAGGGTAGGCATAACTGTAGTTTGCATGTTATTTTCGAAGTTATCTGCTATAGTTATGGCTGATCCTGGGGGAGCGCCATCACGGGAGAGAAGGAAGCTAAACGAAGAGCAACTAAACGGAAAGTAAAAGCCAACGGGCGCTACCAAGTTCTCTCAGGCTTCCAACAGATTGAGCCAGTTACGGGATTGTAAATGATTCAATACTGACCCCGAATTGGCCCTCCGGTATGTAACAGGTCTATTGATAAAATGTTAGAATGTGGTTGTACGTCAGTAGCCTACGTTAAATTGCGTCCCCCTTCCATTTAGCGCGGGCGCTTCATTCCCTTTAGTCCGCGTTTTCTTCTAGTTGTCAACTTGTACTAGTGTAAAGCCTTCGTGGTTTTCATGAAATGCGCTATCAAAATCTGAGTTATTATGACGTCTTCTGCTTCTTACTGCTTTAGCTTGTGACCCAGTGACAGTGAAACCTGGTTTAGCTCACGAGACATCCAAACTAGGTTAAGTTACCATTTGCAACACTTGAAATACAACGAAGCATTTGTAATATGTTTTCTTATTGTACGTGAATGATTATCCGTCTCCATGCAAAACATTCATCGCAATCATATGGCCTCGTAACGCTACCTCCTAGACCTTTACAACAGCGGATGTAGTAAAAACCCTACCGCTTTGGTCCAAATCAACACAAACTGAAAGTTACATAATATAGGAAAATGTAGGCCTACTTAATGTATTAAAAGTAAATTCACATTTTAGAAACTGTAAAAATACACACAAAAAAACAACAACAACAGGTCTGTCAATCAACTAAGTGCTGATCATTTCAGCCGGATTTGTACACCCTTATATTGTTGGGTAGTTTCATCTGTAATAGTACCTCATTGACAGACCTTCCTACACAGCACTGCAGAGGAGGGTCTGGCTAGTCCACACAGAATCCTGGGATGGGGGAAAAGCACACCGTTTTAACCAATCACGTTGTCTTGGGCGGCGCATCACAGGGGGTGAAACCCTAACCATTGCCCAATTCTACCAGCCTGGAAGGCGACGCTGGGGGCTTAAAACACCAAACACACTGATTACACTGTGGTACACCCAGGGCTTTAAATTAACACCTGCCAACCCGCCAAATGCATGTACAAATTTTACTTTGGCGGGTGACATTGTAAAGTCACTAGCCAATTTAATCCTACATTTCCCATGAACACTTATATTACGACGTGTTGTACAACTGTTGGCTGCAGACAGACTGACAGCTTCCATGTGATGTCTGGAGTCTCCTGTGGAGAGGACTGACCGCCGGTTGCTATGGAAGTGTCTGCTTTGTGTTGGGCAACCGTGACAACTACGCCTCACATTCCTCTGTGCTGGAGCCGGGAACACACCCGTTCGGCTGGTTACACTATGGACTTCATCATGTACACACACACACACACACACACCAATGCACACGCCTTCATGTGAGCTTTACAGCATGGATTGAGCCACAGGTAATAAACTTAATTCTGTAAAACTGTGGGTGTTACGAAGACATTTTTTCCATATTGACAACACACACTTATGTGTCCAAGACTCTGGAAAGAATTTCCATACCATCTCTTATTTTGAAATCCAGTTTCACCCACATTAATCTGAACATCTGTGAAACACACTAAATCACGCACAAACACACTTAATAGTCAAAATAGTTGCTAATTCATTTTTCTATCCATCTTTATAGAAGGCAATTGATATTTAAAGATCCATTAGAATACAATATTCCATGTGACTTTAACCCTCTGTTTTTCTGAGTCAAACCTTTTATTGAAAAACCTTTATCGATTTGGTCGTGTTTGGACACTTTTGTGGCTTTCCCTGATGTTTTAGTCAATTTTTGTCATTTTTCATTTCTTTTGACGTTTGTCAGTATTTGTTTTGCTTTTTTGGGCATTTTTGTCACTTTTTATAAGTTCTTTTGTCAATTGTTAAAACCACATAAAATTGACTAAAACACCCAAATTCAATGAAAGTAGTGGACTGATAATTTAGCCTGTTAGGAACCATCAATGTTATTTTTCGGGACATTTTGATTAAAAGGAAATCAAAATTTCTGATTTAGAATCTTTTTCACCCGAAGACATTTTTCACATCTTGAAATGCTTTATGTTATGGTATTATCAACTGGTATTGGTAACTTTTACCAATATGCACCTTTTGTTGTTGTTGTTATTCGAAATGGTTTTTACACCCCTGTATTAGTTTATTCTGCACAATAACATCAATACAATAAACTAAAGTAAGATAAAATAGAGATTGTGCGGGTGAGATTAGACCCCCTAGGGGCTTAGAGATAGAGATAGAGATTTATGGCGGTTTTCCACTGCGTGGTATCTACTCGCCTCGGGTCTACTCGCTTTTTTTGGTTTTCCATTACGAAAAAAAGTCCCTGGGACCTGCTACCAGGTACT